>NC_057806.1:178032128-178099855 GCF_018294505.1 Triticum aestivum | reverse complement strand
CAACCACCCCTCCACCGTCTACTGTTCATCCAACCCTCCACACCACGGGGTCCTATTCATCCACCCCTCCACGGGCACCCCTCCACCGTCTACTGTTTATCCAGCCCTCCACCACACCACGGGGTCCTGTTCATCCAAAGGCAACGCCACCGCTCACTGTTCATCCACCCCCTCGCAACGCTCACTATTCATCCCATCGATCGGCTTTAGTTAGCAGCAGTAGTGAAGGAATCGCTCGATCGGGTTCAGTTAACAGCCATCGATCGACCGCTCGGGTTCAGTAACACGTAGCCTGCAGTGCAATCGCTCGGGTTCAGTTAGAGCCCAACGCCTCGCTCGGGTTCAGTTAGAGCCAACGCCTCGCACACATGCATGTACGTGTACAAGAGAAACGCGCATCGCTCGGCCCCCGACCTCCCACCGTAATCGGGAACTCCCCGAAATTTTCCTCCCCCTCGCTTCTACCGTGGTTTTTTCTGTCATGGACGGCCCAAAGAATTTCATGCAGCTGCATCTCCGGCCCGCCCAGGATGAAAAGCCCATTTTCTCTCATGATTTTTTTCATAGAAGTAGGAGCACACCACATCTATGATGATACCGGGTTTTGTCACAATTATCGTCAAAGAAGTGTCATATGTATGACAGAAAAAATTTGTTCGGCCCAAAATGTCACGGATGTGTCTTTTTTTGTAGTGTTTGTTCACCCACCGTAGAATACTTATGCTCTCGAGAGAAGCCACTAGTGAAACCTATGGCCCCGGGGTCTATCTTCATAATATTAATCTCCTACTACTTAGTTATCTCCTTTGCTATTTACTTTGCCTTTATTTTACTTTGCATCTTTTATCATAAAAATACCAAAAATATTATCTTATCATATCTATCAGATCTCACTCTCGTAAGTGGCCTTATAGGGATTGACAACCCCTATTTGCGTTGGTTGCGAGGATTTATTTGTTTTGTGCAGGTACAAGGGACTCGCGCGTAGCCTCCTACTGGATTGATACCTTGCTTCTCAAAAACTGAGGGAAATACTTATGCTACTTTGCTGCATCATCCCTTCCTCTTCGGGGAAAACCAACGCAGTGCTCAAGAGGTAGCAAGAAGGATTTCTGGCGCCGTTGCCGGGGAGGTCCACGCAAAATTCAACATACCAAGTACCCATCGCATACCCTTATCTCCCACATTACATTATTTGCCATTTGCCTCTCGTTTTCCTCTCCCCCACTTCACCCTTGCCATTTTATTCGCCCTCTCTCTATCCTTCCTCCCTCTCTATTAGCCTCTTTTTGTTCGCTTGCTTTTTGTTTGCTTGTGTGTTTGCTTGTTTGCTTGTCATTATGGCTAGTCCTTTACCTTCGGCCTCTATGTCTGAAATTGGAGAAACTATTGTCGATAATAATTCTGATGCTCCTACTAAAGAACCCACTATCTCACATATAAAAAGATTTCATGTTGGTAGTGGTAATATTATTGGAAAAGGAGTTATTCAAGATTTCTTTACTTGTGCCGGTGCTTTACCTTCTATGGGCAGTTCTATGCTTCATAGAACTAGTAGTCTTGCGGACGCTATTGCCATGCTTATAGTTGAACTTGAAAGACAATTCATGCACATGCATCCTTCTATACAAAGGATTTTTGTGGAATTTTCTAATATTGAGCATTCTTCTGTTAAGCGTGCCGCTACTATCTTTTTGGCTCATGAGTTTAGATTCATAATAAAAGAGCCCAAAGAAATCTTAGCACATTATAGGGTGGACGCTTGTCATCCTCCCATAGAGGCTATCCTCTTTGATCAAGAAGAAATAATGCGCTTTCAATCTCTAGATTATGTTGCTTTCAATGAAAATCTTAGAAAAAGGGTTCCTACCAATGTTTTAGTTGATAGAATTTCTGAACTTAATGATGATTTGGCTATTCGAAAAAATGAACTAGGATATTCTCTTGAATATAGGCTCACAAAGTTCTGCCAAAAGAATGCTTATAATGATGAATTGCTTGTGCAATATGAAGGACCAAAGGAGGAACCTATACCTCCCAAGGTTGATCTTGGGGACTTTTCTCCCATTAAATTTAGCCCTTTTGATTACTTTTGCTTGCCTCAAAGAAAACTTGCTGCCGAACGTAGAGAATATGAAATTAGTTCTAATGATCTATCTTACTATTATGGCAATACCTAGATCTATTCTTGCTTGTTATGCCTAGCTAGGGGCGCTAAACGATAGCGCTTGTTGGGAGGCAACCCAATTTTATTTTTATTCCTTGCTTTTTGCTCCTGTTTAGTAATAAATAATTTATCTAGCCTTTATTTTTGTTGTGTTTTTTGTGTTTAATTAGTGTTTGTGCCAAGTAGAACCATTGGCAAGACTTGGCGAAAGTCTTGCTGAACTTGCTGTAAAAAACAGAAACTTTAGCGCTCACGAGAACTGCTGTCATTTTTATTTGGAGAGTTCTATTTAGTTAATTATTTTTTCAGATGATTAATAGAAAACTTCCTCACGTCCAGAAATTTATTTTATAATTTTTGGGGTTCCAGATCTTGCGCTAGCTACAGATTACTACAGACTGTTCTGTTTTTGACAGATTCTGTTTTTCATGTGGTGTTTGCTTATTTTGATGAATCTATGGCTAGTAAAATAGTTTATAAACCGTAGAGAAGTTGGAATGCAGTAGGTATAACACCAATATAAATAAATAATGAGTTCATTACAGTACCTTGAAGTGATCTTTCATTTTCTTTCGCTAACGGAGCTCACGAGATTTTCTACTTTAAGTTTTGTGTTGTGAAGTTTTCAAGTTTTGGGTAAAGATTTGATGGATTATGGAACAAGGAGTGGCAAGAGCCTAAGCTTGGGGATGCCCATGGCACCCCCAAGATAATCTAAGGACACCTAAAAGCCAAAGCTTGGGGATGCCCCGGAAGGCATCCCCTCTTTCGTCTACTTCTATCGGTAACTTTACTTGGAGCTATATTTTTATTTACCACATGATATGTGTTTTGCTTGGAGCGTATTGTATGATTTGAGTCTTTGCTTGTTAGTTTACCACAATCATCCTTGCTGTACACACCTTTTGAGAGAGCCATACATGATTTGGAATTTTTTAGAATACTCTATGTGCTTCGCTTATATCTTTTGAGTTATATAATTTTTCTCTAGTACGTACTTCACTTATATCCTTTTAGAGCACGGTGGTGGATTTGTTTTATAGAAACTATTGATCTCTCATGCTTCACTTAGATTATTTTGAGAGTCTTAAATAGCTTGGTAATTTGCTTAAAATCCTAATATGCTTGGTATACAAGATTAATAATAAAACTTTCTTATGAGTGTGTTGAATACTATGATAAGTTTGATACTTGATAATTGTTTTGTGATATAGAGATGGTGATATTAAAGTCATGCTAGTTGAGTAGTTGTGAATTTGAGAAATACTTGTGTTGAATTTTGTGATTCCCGTAGCATGCATGTATGGTGAACCGTTATGTGATGAAGTCGGAGCATGATCTATTTTTTGATTGCCTTCCTTATGAGTGGCGGTCGGGGACGAGCGATGGTCTTTTCTACCAATCTATCCCCCTAGGAGTGTCAGGACCCCGACTCAATGCCACATCGATCTAGCATGTAACACCTCATATCACTTTGCGGCCTCACGCACGGTATTCCCACGGGTGTCGCCTTACCTTAGCCCGGGACCGTTTGCGCCTTTTGGCACACGTATATGACAGTGTCGCTAGCATCCATATGATAAGGAGCCCAGGCTGACATGGCTAGTCGTAAACCCAAAGTGGCACAGACTTACAGGGACAGGCATCCATGACCCAGCATCGAACGTGTCGGTCATCAGCGGGTGAATCCAGGCTGTAGCACTGGGCTAGCAGGACTCCGGTATTCATCGCGTGACATTTCCCCGAAGGGACAGACACAGGAACGAAGAAGGACACATGCCGGCCAGCCTAAGTGTTCCGGAGCAGTAGCAAGCTACCATGGCTCGGTGGAAACACTAGGAGACATTTCCCGGTAAGAGAGGCTACTAAAGATAAGCAACTAGATAGTCAGATCCCACACATACCAAGCATAGCAATAACATACACACAATATGCTCGATATGTGCAAATACAACATGGCATCACAACATGACTCTACAACTCAAGTATTTATTCAATAGGCTCCGAGGAGCGAGATATTACAAACAGGGGTCTCACGACCCAACATTCAGAGCATACAAATCAAAGCACAAGCGGAAGCTATCATGTCTGAGTACAGACATCTATAAATGAAAAAGGCTGAGAAGCCTGACTATCTACCAGATCCTGCCGAGGGCACAAGATCGTAGCTGAGGTAACAAGCTAAACGTCGAAGACCACGCGAACTACTAGTGAGACCAAAGTCTCTCTGCAAAACATAAAATAGGCAAACGTGAGTACAAATGTACCCAGCAATACTTACATCAGAACTAACTACATATGCATCATTATCAACAAAGGGATGGTGGGGTTTAACTGCAGCAAGCCAGCTTTGACTCGGTGGCTATCCTGAACTACGACTGCAAGTAACTCTTTTGAGGTGGCGCACACGATTCCACATATTCACCATATCAATACACCACTATGGATCCGCTCCCGTCTACCTACGAGAACGCCATCCATAGCACTCACGCTTATCTTGCGTATTTTAGAGTATCCACTTTCACTTGTCTATGAACTGATATAAGCAACCCAGAAGTCCTTTTCCGCGGACACGGCTATTCGAATAGATGATGTTAACCCTGCAGGGGTGTACTTCTTCACACACGCTCTCACCACTTACCGCCGTTTACACGACATGTACTCGGCAACCTTCAAGCGGAAGCCCAACGTGGGTGTCGGCCACGGCCTGCCTAAACACTCGAGTCTCTAGTCCAGGTTTATCGCCTATTCGGGTTCCATCCATGAGGAGATCCGGCCGGAGTTTCGCTCACATCCCCAAACGATGTGAACAGGGTTCCCGAGATACCAAACGGGCATCCGGTACACTGTGCCACGTACCTACCGCATCACAGCCCACCCCTACGGTCAGCGCTGTCCACGGCCTCCAGTAAGCTACAAACACCAGAAACTACTTGCAACTCCTGGACAGAGGACAAGGGTGATCAAGAAGCCGAGAGGGTCCATTGGTTTCGGGCCCAATGCGTGGTAGTAGCTGAATCATGGATCACAAACACAGAACTCAGTTCCTGAGGACGGCTGCAATGAGACAACCCACCATGTACTCCTACATGGCCTCTCACCGCTACCTTTACCAAATCGTGTTCACACACTTAGCTCACACACGGTAGGACATGTTCACACGCCTCTGATTCATCCCCGATGAATCAGACCTGACTCAACTCTAAGCAGTAGCAGGCATGACAAACAAACATGAATGAGTAGGCACAACAGGGCTCAAACCACTCCTACTCATGCTAGTGGGTTTCATCTATTTACTGTGGCAATGACAGGTCATGCAAAAGATAAAGGGGTTCAGCTACCGCAGCAAGTAACAAATATGTCATTGTTGTCCTAATGCAGTAAAGGAGAGCAGGAGCGAGAGAGTGGGATTTTATCGGAATGAACAAGGGGGTTTTGCTTGCCTGGCACTTCTGAAGATAACATTGAGTCTTCATCAGTGTCAATGATCACATCATCGGTATCACGTCTATCGAGAGGGGACAAATACCGGCAACACAGAAGGGAACACAATCAATGCAATGCACAATATGATGCATGATCATGACATGGCAAAATGAATGTGTTTTGAGCCAATGCAACTAGCAACAGATTAAATGAAGTTGGTTTGAATACAAGATTCAAATTCAAACTCCATATGTGATTATTTAAATGCCCTTCACTTCATTTGCCCTACACTGTAGTGATAAGTTGTTCTAACATGCATGAAAATGGTACAGATGGATTCCTTGAATTTTTCTGATAATTTTTCATATATAAATTATTTAATTTGGAGTTACGGTTGAATTTCTATGATTTATTGAAGTTTTAGCTATTTTCTGAAATTTCCTGATTATTTTTAAATCCAGAAAATACTTATTGCGTCAGCCTGACGTCATGATGACGTCAGCAGGGTCAACTGGGCTGGTCCGGTCAAACCTGACGTGTGGGGACCACACGTCAGTGACACAGGAACTAAACAGGGTTTAGTTAATTCTTAACTAACGTAATTAGAAGGGCTGGGGCCCACAGTCAGCGGGTCAGTGGGTTAGCTAAAATTTAATTAGTACCTAAACCAAATTAGCAGGGCCTCGGGCCCACATGGCAGTGAAACAGTGGCTAAATAAATTAAAATAAACTAAACTAATTAACAGGGGGGGCTGGCCCACCTGTCATCGACCCAGGGGGGGTCAAACCCCTGGTCAGCAGGGCCTAACCTGCCGGCGGCTTGACGCCGGCGAGGCCGAGACGGCGGAGGCCTTCGGGTTTCTTGCTCCGGCGGCCAAACGCCGCGCGGAGAGGCTCTGTGGGTTCCTAGCGCTCGTGCGCATCCGGAGGAGGTGACGGAAGGACGCGGGGTGGTCAGCACTCGCCGGAGCGGAGCTTGCGGCGGCGGCCGGAGTTCGGTGGTTGCGGCTGAGAGGGCTAGAGCTCGCGGGCGAGGGAGCTGAGCAGCGCAGCGGCATCTACACAACACACGGAAGTAGTCTGCGAGCTCGGTTTGGTCGTCGGGGCTTGCTAGCACTGGCAGTGACGAGCGCGGCGGCGAGAAGCTCTCGGTGATGGCGGGAATCGAGCTAGCGAACCAAATCCACCACGGGGTATGAGGGGAAAGGGAGAGGGGCTCACAGGGAGTCGTATGAAGAAGACGGCGAGCTCAGGGAGGCCCTGTGGACGACGAATCGGGCGGCGGCATCCGGCGGCCGTGGTCGGGGAAGAAGGGCCGTGGCGTCGTCTTGGGGTCCTCCGGCCTTGCGTGGGTCGGCGGAGAGGCGCTCGGGTTCTAAGCGGAGCTCGTGGGCTGGTCAGAGAAGCGAGGGGGCGGCGGTGGCCGCGGCAGCAGCAAGCGGCGGCGACGGTCGCTCTCGGGTGCGTGCGAGAGAAAGAACAGAGGAGGGGATGGGGACGAGGGAGTGAGCGGGAGGGTTCCAGGGGTCGAGGCGGCGCCGAGGAGAAGGCGCGAGGCGTCGTGGTGGCCTCAGGCGATGCAGACGAGCAGGGTGGTGGCGTGGCGAGCTCGGGCGCGTGCGCCGAGTCCCTCCTCTGCCTACTGGCGCGAGGAGGAAGGCGACAGGGAGGAGGAGGTGGGCTGGGCCGCACAGTGCTGGACCAGCACAGGAGCTGGGCCGGCTCTGGTGGGCTGCACGGGTGAGGCCGGGTAAGGTTTCTCTCCTCTGTCTTTTGTTTCTATTTCAGTTCTGTTTTTCTTTTATTTAATTCTTTTGCCACTGTTTTGAATTAAAATAATAATTCAAACAATGCCAAAGCTCCTCTGAATATTTTTATTTTGCTAGATGGACTTTTCCAAAAGCTCATAAAATTTCAGGGATATTTGAAATTATATTCTAATTATATGAATATAATTCAAATTCAAATAGCTAATGAATTAAATTCAAAGTCCCAAAAATAAATCCTTAAAAATGTTCAATATTTTGGTTGGGACCAGAACCCTTGCCAAAAATTATCAAACATTTAAGAAGAGCATTTTGGAACAATGAATGAGATTTTTAGGGTTTCTGCCCTTCTTTTATTTAGGGTTTTGAGGCTTCCAACAATCCTCAACTCATGTTTCAGAAATTTAAATATGATGCCTGGATGAAGATGCAACTATTTACAAACAATATTCTAGGGCTGTGACAAGGAGCATGCGCGTAATACTTTGCTTTGATAACTTGTAGATTTTTGCAATAAGTATATGAGTTCTTTATGACTAATGTTGAGTCCATGGATTATACGCACTCTCACCCTTCCACCTTTGCTAGCCTCTCTAATACCGCGCATCTTTCGCCGGTATCATACACCCACCATACACCTTCCTCAAAACAGCCACCATACCGACCTATTATGGAATTTCCATAGCCATTCCGAGATATATTGCCATGCAACTTTCCACCATTCCGTTTATTATGACACACTCCATCATTGTCATATTGCTTAGCATGATCATGTAGTTGACATCGTATTTGTGGCAAAGCCACCATTCATAATTCTTTCATACGTGTCACTCATGAGTCATTGCATATCCAGGTACACCGCAGGAGGCATTCATATAGAGTCATATTTTGTTCTAAGTATCGAGTTGTAATTGTTGAGTTGTAAGAAAAATAAAAGTGTGATGATCATCATTATTAGAGCATTGTCCCAGTGAGGAAAGGATGATGGAGACTATGATTCCCCCACAAGTCGGGATGAGACTCCAGACCAAAAATAAATAAAAGAGGCCAAAGAAGCCCAAATAAAAAAAGAGAAAGAAAAGAGGCCATGAAAAAGAGAAAAGGCCCAAATTATATATATATGAGAGAAAAAGAGAGAAGGGACAATGTTACTATCCTTTTACCACACTTGTGCTTCAAAGTAGCACCATGATCTTCATAGCAGAGAGTCTCTCATGTTATCACTTTCATATACTAGTGGGAATCTTTCATTATAGAACTTGGCTTGTATATTCCAATGATGGGCTTCCTCAAAATTGCCCTAGGTCTTCACGAGCAAGCAAGTTGGATGCACACCCACTTAGTTTCTTTTTGAGCTTTCATATACTTATAGCTCTAGTGCATCCGTTGCATGGCAATCCCAACTCACTCACATTGATATCTATTGATGGGCATCTCCATAGCCCGTTGATACGCCTAGTTGATGTGAGACTATCTTCTCCCTTTTTGTCTTCTCCACAACCACCACTCTATTCCACCTATAGTGCTATATCCACGGCTCACGCTCATGTATTGTGTGAAGATTGAAAAAGTTTTGAGAATGTCAAAAGTATGAAACAATTGCTTGGATTGTCATCGGGGTTGTGCATGATTTAAATATTTTGTGTGGTGAAGATAGAGCATAGCCAGTGTAACGCCCCGAGACTGTTGTGCCAGGTGTCTCCCAGTTATTCGCTGTCATTGCCATGTCTTTTGCTTGCGTGTTGCATTTCATCATGTCATCATGTGCATTGCATCATCATGTTTTTGAAACTTGCATCCGTCCAGGTCTTCCGGTTCTCTCTGTGTCTGTTCTGAGCCCAACCACACTCGCACGTGCCCGCGGCATGTCCGAAATAGTATTTTATAAGTGGCCGGAAAATGTTCTCGAAATGGGATGAGAGTTGGCGTGCGGTCTTGTTATAGTGTAGGTAGACCGCGTGCCAAGTTTCATCGCAATCGGAGTCCGTTTGATGCCCCAACGGATATTTATAGCGGCAATATAGTCGGTCTAACGTCGGACGTTTTCGGTCTTCGGAAACCGTGCCGGGCTGCATCTCTCTCCTCTTCTCTCAGACCAACCCGCTCTTCACAATCCGTCAGGCCCTACCTAACCTCTCTCGTCAGCCCGCGGCCCTCCTCGTGCGCACGTCCGAAAATTGTCCCGGACCTGACCCGAGCAGTCGTCACCGTTGTGTCCGGATCATCCCCAAACGTCTACAAAACATCTCCGTTTTGTTAATTGGACTCCCTAGCTATGTTATCCACGATCGTCCAATTGCGATCGTAGGGTCGAGATAGCCCCTAACCTAATCCGTGATGTATATTTGTAGTCCACCCTAGTCTAATTTCAGACCAAATCCCTAAATTCTAGGGATCCTCCCAGCCGCCGCCGCCGCACTCATTCCCCAACCTCGGGATCTCCTCCCGATCCACCTGCGCCTCTCCTTCCGCGCCCAGCCACTACTCTTCTTGGATCCAGATCCTCCCCGTGCTTATCCTCCTCGCCTCGTCGTCCGGTGCCGCCGCCAGGGACCGAACCAGCCAGCAAGATGAGCACCTGCCGCACACCCCTGCTCCTTTCTTCTACCCTCCTGCTTCGTCTCGCTCCCTTCTCTGCTCTAACCTCATCTATCTCTTCCTCTGCATCTTCTCGCAGGAACCGGAAGGAGCAAGCCATGGCCTCCACACCCGGCAGGAGCACACCCAGGAGCACCAACCGGCGCCACCATCATCAGAGATGGACTCCCGCTGCCCAGATCCGCCCGTTTCCCCATCGTCCACCGGCCTCCCCTTCCTTCTCAGGAGCTGCATCGCCCCTCTGCCGTAGCTGCCTTGGATGAGCGCCCTCGCCTGGGCATGTTCGTCCCTGCCGCTGCCGTGCCTCTGCTTCGCGCCGTGCCAAGCTGCTGTCGCCTGCCTCGTCGTCAAGTGGCCGCTGCTGGATCCTCTCCATCCCGCTTGTCTCGCGCCTCCTCTGCATTGATCCGAGCCGCTCCAATGCCCGCTGCGACGACTGGATCGCTGCCGCTCCAGGCCACCGCACCTGTGGTTCGCCGCCGTCGCCAAGTCCCTCGCCTCGCCGCCCCTTTGCCCCGCTCGCCGGAGTTCGACTCCCAGCCGCCGTGCCCCTGGTTCCTCTGTGCCGAAGATGAACTGGCCTAGCCCGTTGACCCGCGCGTGTACCACAGCCACGCCTCGATCCCAAACCGGCCCAGTGCAGCGCCCCTGCCGGCCTACCCCCTCGTCCTCAAACGGGCCGAAGCCCAAGGGTGAGGCAACCCACAACACCCCTCCTTTTTGTTTTATTTCTATTGTTGGGCCAGCCTGCAGTTTCGGCCTGATAGCTTTTTTTTCGGGACCTGCAATTTTTGCTATTATCCAGTGTAAAACAGATTTGCAGAAAAACCCCTAAGCTCCATGCATACCATAACTCACCAACCGTGCATCTTTTGTAAAAAACATTATATATGTAAAATGCTTAGAATTTTATCTAGTTTCATAATATGCCAGTTTCATGCATGTTAAAATGTTTAAAATGTTGTTTGTTTAATTTTTGCTTAATTGTCATGTTAAAATGATTTAATTCATAACTATTTAACCGTAACTCGGAATTTAATAAACTTTATATGTAAATGGAGTAGAATTTTGCCTAGTTTAACATGGTGGCATCTCTTTGCATGTTTAACAACTATAAAATATGGTTTAGGGCAGAACAGTACCAGACCTAATATATGCATATGAGGATTTTTCTGGACTTGTTTTTGGTTGTTCCGGCCTCATTTAAATTTGCCTAGATAGGTAGTTTTCATTTGCTTCACCCCTTGCGATGTTAATCAACATTTAATATTGTTGGGTACATAAAAGAGATCAAACTAAATAACTTGTTGTGGTGTTTCGTCAATATGCAACTCGTTGCATATTGAGCTCCACTTAATTTGTACGATTGTTTGTGCACTTTGCCATGCCATGCCTCATTAAACCGGACAGGCATCATGCTTGATTGTGCATCGTGCCTTGGTTATGTGTTGGTTGTTTACTATGTTGTTTGCTTCTTTCCGGTGTTGTTTCTTCGGTTGGTTCTGATAATGTCACATTTGTGAGGAACCGTTCGGCTACGTCCGTTTGTCTTCTTCATGGTCTCGTTCTTCTTCCTTGCGGGATTCCAGGCAAGATGACCATACCCTCGAAATCACTTCTATCTTTGCTTGCTAGATGCTCGCTCTTTTGTTATGCCTATGCTGCGATACCTACCACTTGCTTATCATGCCTCCCATATTGTTGAACCAAGCCTCTAACCCACCTTGTCCTAGCAAACCGTTGTTTGGCTATGTTACCGCTTTGCTCAGCCCCTCTTATAGCGTTGTTAGTTGCAGGTGAAGATTGAAGTTTGTTCCTTGTTGGAACATGTTTACTTGTTGGGATATCACAATATCTCTTATTTAATTAATGCATCTATATAGTTGGTAAAGGGTGGAAGGTTCGGCCTTATGCCTGGTTTTTTGTTCCACTCTTGCTGCCCTAGTTTCCGTCATATCGGTGTTATGTTCCCGGATTTTGCGTTCCTTACGCGGTTGGGTTATAATGGGAACCCCTTGACAGTTCGCTTTGAATAAAACTCCTCCAGCAAGGCCCAACCTTGGTTTTACCATTCGCCACCTAGACTCTTTTTCCCTTGGGTTAGGCCGGCCCAAGGGTCATCTTTCTTTTAACCCCCCCCCCCCGGGCCAGTGCTTGTCTAAGTGTTGGTCCGAAATGGGCAGCCTGCGGGGCCACCTCGGGGAAACTTGAGGGCTGGTTTTACTCGTAGCTTGACCTATCCGGTGATGCCCTGAGAACAAGATATGTGCAGCTCCCATCAGGATGTTGGCACATCGGGCGGCTTTGCTGGACTTGTTTTACCATTGTCGAGGATGTCTTGTAACCGAGATTCCGAGTCTGATCGGGTCTTCCCGGTAGAAGGAATATCCTTCATTGACCGTGAGAGCTTGTGATGGGCTAAGTTGGGACACCCCTATAGGGATTTGAACTTTCGAAAGCCGTGCTCGCGGTTATGGGCAGATGGGAATTTGTTAATGTCCGGTTGTAGAAAACCTGAAGTTGACCTTAATTAAAATGCATCAACCGCGTGTGTAACCGTGATGGTCTCTTTCCGGCGGAGTCCAGGAAGTGAACACGGTGTTGGAGTTATGCTTGACGTAGGTTGTTCTAGGATCACTTCTTGATCATAGATTCTCGACCGTGCTTCGCTTTCTCTTCTTGCTCTCATTTGCGTATGTTAGCCACCATATATGCTAGTCGCTTGCTGCAGCTCCACCTCATACCTTTTACATTTACCCATAAGCTTAAATAGTCTTGATCGCGAGGGTGTGAGATTGCTGAGTCCCTGTGACTCACAGATACTTCCAAAACCAGTTTGCAGGTGCCGATGATACCGTGCAGGTGACGCCACTGAGCTCGGGAGGAGCTCGATGAAGATTTTGTCCTTGTATTGTTTCGTTCTAGTTGATCAGTAGTGGAGCCCAGTTGGGGTCGATCGGGGATCTGTGTAGCTTTTGGGGTAGTCTTCTTTTATTTCGGTTCTGTAGTCGGACCTTGTATGTATTTGGTTGATGTAATGCTTTATTCATGTAATTGTGTGAAGTGGCGATTGTAAGCCAACTATGTATCTCTTTCCCTTATGTATTACATGGGTTGTGTGAAGATTACCTCACTTGCGACATTGCTTTCAATGCGGTTATGCCTCTAAGTCGTGCTTCAACACGTGGGAAATATAGCCGCATCGAGGGCATTACAAGTTGGTAATCAGAGCCTTCCCCGACCTTAGGAGCCCCCTGCTTGATCGAATCGCTGACGTTATTGAGTCTAGAAATGTTTTGAGTCTTTTAGGAATTATATATATCGGAGAGTAGGACTTCTTTTTACTCCTCAGTCCCTTCGTTGCTCTGGTGAGGCATCCTGACGTAGAGTTTTGACTCTTCTCTTCTCAAATTTCACTAAAATAATTTAGGATCATGCAGGTATCTTGGAATCGTTCTGATGGTTTTGTGACGAGAACATTGTTCTTGGTGCCTCCTGACATTTAGGGGTTGTGGCAGTGTCCCGGGAGTTGAGCTCCGAGGTGTTGTCATCACAATTTTATCGTTGCAGTTCTGGAATACCTGAGATTAGTTTCGCCGACATCGAAAATCTCTTTTATGCAGTTGTTGGTGAGATAACCTCGACGCCACCCAGTACTGGGGCGGGAGTTCGGGAGTACTCGTATAACGGATGCTTTTCGAAGGTTGAGGTAAATGATTTCCGAAGGATTCTTGGTTATGTGTTGAAGGATGGATATAGCTGGATGTAGGATTTGCTAGTTTTGGGTGAGATATTATGCTTCCCCTGTATCCCCAACACATGATTGCATAACCGAAAAATTTCGGGAGTTTATAAGTGGGAATTCAAGTAGCTCTTAGGATATCTTTCTGACAGATGTATGATATGAAATTGGGGTTCGACGTCTAGTGGTCCGCCTATTCACGGTTGGTTTTACAGTGGTCTCGTTGTGTCCTAAAGAGTCCTTGGCTATGCCGACTCGGGGACGCTTCGTATGTCATGTGCACTGCCTTGTACATGATGGTGTTGTTCGATCGATCCCTTGTAGGCCCCACCAAGAAAACTTCGGACGAAATCTCTATCATATGTTTGTTCCGGCTTTTCTACAAGCCAATCCTTTGTTTTGTTTTTGAGTTGTGGTATTCGAGTTGCTTCGAAGTCATATGTTGATTCCATACCTTTCCTAAGTGGTGTTCTCATATTTCTATGCGGATACCAATCCTTCATGATAATCGAGATCGTCATGCCAATCCTTTTCAACCGGTGTGTTTTTCTCTTCAAGTGGATCTGATCATTTCGACATCCGCAAGTATCCATCTTATTCGTGTGAAGCCTCTCTACTCCTTTTTCGTCAATGTTCTTATCCGGCGATTCTCATGAAGATTCTAATGGAGCTTCAAGCTCATCATTCTCAGTTTTCTTTCTTCTCCGGTGGATTCAATTCAAGCTTTTGGTGTTGATCATATCCTTTCCTCGTTTCAGAAGTTTTATCATACCGGTGCACCTCATAATCATCCACTCTTCGCTCAAGATATCCCGAAGATTCATGCTTACACTCTGCTTTCATTCAAGCTCTTTCGAGGATGTATCTCATTCAAGCCATTTAAATTTAACCGGTGCTTTCTCTCTTTTAAATTGTTCAACGGTGTTTCTTTTGAGTGGTCCCTAACCCACAGGTCTTTTCCTAGGATCTTACCTGACTCTTCTAATTTTCCTGGAGCTATCCTAAATTCTTTTTGAAGTTTGACGTAAGAATGAATCATCATTAGTCAAATGTCTTTCCCCAAGATCTTTCAAACTCTTTTCATTATTGGCTCAACCTCTTCGCTTTCATTCTCCCGGGGTCTCTCGTCAATTATCATGGTGGTGTTTCTCGTCGTCATTCTCTGATTTTGAAGACCGAAGAAGAGTTTTTCCTCCATATCGTATCCGTTCTCTCAAAGATTCGTCATTCTAGCTTGTTGCCATCCTCTCATAGTTGTTTTTGGATTGTGAGAATTCTTTTCACCTATCCGGAGCAATTCAAGGGTCTTCTCAGTTTGTTTATCCAGAGTCCTTCAATTCAGGTTTATTCTTTCTTAGCTGGAAGTTATCATTCTCCAATCTTACCGGTGCATCGTTCAAATATCCTCTAATCAGTTCATATCTCTTCGTTCTTTTGTATCTAAACTCTCTCATGTATCTTCGTTCATTTGCTAATTCTTCCCAGTGTTTCTTTATGTTATCTTCGTTCATTCAATTCTTACGGTGGTTCGTTGAAGATCTTCCGAAGTTTGTGCTATATCTATCTTAATCCTTTCTACGAGAATAAGTAGTATGCCAAAATCCGTTGATTGTCATCAATTTAAATCGGTGAAGGATAAGCATAATGTAATTCTTATTCTTGTTTCATCCAAGTGATTTAATTCCTTATTCCGGAGGTTCATCAAAATTCTTGATTTCTTTTGTTAATCTTTCTTCTCTGGAGATCCAAGTTATTTCAATTATATCACCATGGAGATTCATCTAAATCGTCGCAAGGCTTCGCTTGTGTTTTCAACTTCTCTTTCCATTTTGATCATCCTTTTATTACCGGAGTTCTTCATGAAGGTTCTACATGAGGGTTCATCAAGGATTTATATTCCTTCTCGAAGTGTTCATTGAGGTTCTTTTTTAAGGAGCTCAATCATTCTTCTTCTTGCATTCCGGAGTGCAATTCTTTTTAACTTTTCTTTTGAGATGGTGTTATGTCTTTCTTGACAATTTCCCTTCATGTTTCATGATTCAAAAGTTGTCAGGAATGAGATATTTAAACCCATCAATTTCTTCTTTGGATTTATCTTGGGTTATTTTTCACCTTAAACCTTCCCTAAGGAATGTTGCTATTGGGGTGCTTTTCAATAATCCAAGTTTCCTCCTGTTCTCGCGATGAAAGATGTTTTCATCTCTCCGTTGTTCTCAAGCAAGCAATTGTTTTCGTTTGTGGCAGGTTTCCACCTCAAGTTTTTGAGATGTTTTCCATAAGCCCACAACAAGCTTACTATTTTCGTTGTTGATTTCCCAACAACTCCGTTCAATCCTTCTTTTTAAGGATGCCCTCTCAAATTCATTTGAGGTAGAACATGTTGTTTTCTTCTCCATTCTTTTCATTGCATTCTTTCATTTCTTCCGGAGGCATTGTGATGATGCTCTCTTCACTCATCATCTCGTATTGTGAAGATCATGTTCTTTCCTTTGCTTACCCATTCAACTGAAGTGCCGTGTCCTTCATTCAAGTTCTCTCATCTTATCAAGTTTTGCCTCACTTTTCAACCGGAGTGCTGTCTGAAATCTTTTTACCCATTGTGCCATTCTTTCAATAGTTCCGGAGGCGGTGTGTTGTTGATCTCATCAAGTATCTTCTCATATTATCAAGCTATTCTTCAATTCCTTCCTTTTACAGTCAGAGTGCTGTCCAAATTATATCATTCTTTTCCCTCTCTATATTGTTTTAACCGGAGTGTTGTCGTAATTGATCTTTATCGTTCCTTGTTCCTCTTTTCTAACGGATTGTTTTCAACTTTGAACATCTTCGTCGTCTTCTTTCTTTCAATTTTTCAACCTCGCAAGGTTCTTTGGTTTCACTCTTTTGTTAAAGAAGCAACTTAGTTTTACCTCTTATCTTCCTCTACCTTTTCCCTCCGGTGCCATTCTAGATCTCGGGACGAGATCCTCTCGTAGTGGTGGAGTGTTGTAACGCCCCGAGACAGTTGTGCCAGGTGTCTCCCAGTTATTCACTGTCGTTGCCATTTCTTTTGCTTGCGTGTTGCATTTCATCATGTCATCATGTGCATTGCATCATCATGTTTTTGAAACTTGCATCCGTCCGGGTCTTCTGGTTCTCTCTGTGTCCGTTCTGAGCCCAACCACACTCGCATGCGCCCACGGCATGTCCAAAATAGTATTTTATAAGTGGCCGGATATGGTTCTCGGAATGGGATGAGAGTTGGCGTGCGGTCATGTTATAGTGTAGGTAGACCGCGTGCCAAGTTTCATCACAATCGGAGTCTGTTTGATGCCCCAACGGATATTTATAGCGGCAATATAGCCGGTCTAACGTCGGACGTTTTCGGTCTCCGGAAACTATGCCGGGCTGCATCTCTCTCCTCTTCTCTCAGACCAACCCGCTCTTCACAATCCGTCAGGCCCTACCTAACCTCTCTCGTCAGCCCACGGCCCTCCTCGCGCGCGCGTCCGAAAATTGTCCCGGACCCGACCCGAGCAGTCGTCACCGTTGTGTCCGGATCATCCCCAAACGTCTACAAAACATCTCCATTTTGTTAATTGGACTCCCTAGCTATGTTATCCGCGATCGTCCGATTGCGATCGTAGGGTCAAGATAGCCTCTAACCTAATCCGTGATGTATATTTATAGTCCACCCCTAGTCTAATTTCAGACCAAATCCCTAAATTCTAGGGATCCTCCCAGCCGCCGCCGCACTCATTCCCCAACCTTGGGATCTCCTCCTGATCCACCTGCGCCTCTTCTTCTGCGCCCAGCCACTACTCTTCTTGGATCCAGATCCTCCCCGTGCTTCTCCTCCTCGCCTCGTCGTCCGGCGCCGCCGCCAGGGACCGAACCAGCCAGCAAGATGAGCATCTGCCGCACACCCCTGCTCCTTTCTTCTACCCTCCTGCTTCGTCTCTCTCCCTTCTTTGCTCTAACCTCATCTGTCTCTTCCTCTGCATCTTCTCGCAGGAACCGGAAGGAGCAAGCCATGGCCTCCACACCTGGCAGGAGCACACCCAGGAGCACCAACCGGCGCCACCATCGTCGGAGATGGACTCCCGCCGCCCAGATCCGCCCGTTTCCCCGTCGCCCACCAGCCTCCCCTTCCTTCTCAGGAGCTGCATCGCCCCTCTGCCGTAGCTGCCTTGGACGAGCGCCCTCGCCTGGGCCTGTTCGTCCCTGCCGCTGCCGTGCCTCTGCTTCGTGCCCTGCCAAGCTGTTGTCGCCTGCCTCATCGTCAAGTGGCCGCTGCTGCATCCTCTCCATCCCGCTCCTCTCGCTCCTCGTCTGCATCGATCCGAGCCGCTCCAACGCCCGCTGCGATGACTGGATCACTGCCGCTCCAAGCCGCCGCACCTGTAGTTCGCCGCCGTCGCCAAGTCCCTCGCCTCGCCGCCCCTTTGCCCTGCTCAACGGAGTTCGACTCCCAGCCGCCAAGCCCCTGGTTCCTCTGTGCCAAAGACGAACTGGCCGAGCCCGTTGACCCGCACGTGTACCGCAGCCACGCCTCGATCCCAAACCGGCCCAGCGCAGCGCCCCTGTCGGCCTACCCCCACCTCCTCAAACGGGCCGAAGCCCATGGGTGAGGCAACCCACAGCACCCCTCCTTTTTGTTTTATTTCTACTGTTGGGCCAGCCTGCAGTTTCGGCCCGATAGCTTTTTTTCTAGGACCTGCGATTTTTTCTATTATCTAGTGTAAAATAGATTTGCAGAAAAACCCCTAAGGTCCATGCATACCATAACTCACCAACCGTGCATCTTTTGTAAAAAACATTATATATGTAGAATTTTATCTAGTTTCATAATATGCCACTTTCATGGATGTTAAAAATGTTTAAAATGTTGTTTATTTAAGTTTTTGCTTATTGTCATGTTAAAATGATTTAATTCGTAACTATTTAACCGTAACTCGGAATTTAATAAACTTTATATGTAAATGGGGTAGAATTTTGCCTAGTTTAACATGGTGGCATCTCTTTGCATGTTTAACAACTATAAAATATGGTTTAGGGAAGAACAGTACCAAACCTAATATATGCATATGAGCATTTTTCCGGACTTGTTGTTTGTTGTTCCGGCCTCATTTAAATTAGCCTAGATAGGTAGTTTTCATTTGCTTCACCCCTTGCCATGTTAATCAACATTTAATATTGTTGGGTAGATAAACGAGATCGAACTAAATTACTTGTTGTGGTGTTTTGTCAATATGCAACTCGTTGCATATTGAGCTCCACTTAATTTGTAGGATTGTTTCTGCACTTTGCCATGCCATGCCTCCTTAAACCGAATAGGCATCATACTTGATTATGCATCGTGCCTTGGTTATGTGTTGGTTGTTTACTATGTTGTTCGCTTCTTTCCGGTGTTGTTTCTTTGGTTGGTTCAGACAACGTCGCGTTTGTGAGGAACCGTTCGGCTACATCCGTTTGTCTTCTTCATGGACTTGTTCTTCTTCCTTGCGGGATTTCAGGCAAGATGACCATACCCTCGAAATCACTTCTATCTTTGCTTGCTAGATGCTCGCTCTTTTGCTATGCCTATGCTGCGATACCTACCACTTGCTTATCACGCCTCCCATATTGTTGAACCAAGCCTCTAACCCACCTTGTCCTAGCAAACCGTTGTTTGGCTATGTTACCGCTTTGCTCAGCCCCTCTTATAGCGTTGTTAGTTGCAGGTGAAGATTGAAGTTTGTTCCTTGTTGGAACATGGAGATGTTGTTCCTTGTTGGAACATGTTTACTTGTTGGGATATCACAATATCTCTTATTTAATTAATGCATCTATATACTTGGTAAAGGGTGGAAGGCTCGGCCTTATGCCCGGTGTTTTGTTCCACTCTTGCCGCCCTAGTTTCTGTCATATCGGTGTTATGTTCCTAATTTTGCGTTCCTTACGCGGTTGGGTTATAATGGGAACCCCTTGACAGTTCACTTTGAATAAAACTCCTCCAGCAAGGCCCAACCTTGGTTTTACCATTCGCCACCTAGCCTCTTTTCCCCTTGCGTTAGGCCAGCCTAAGGGTCATCTTTATTTTAACCCCCCTGGGCCAGTGCTTGTCTAAGTGTTGGTCTGAAATGGGCAGCCTGCGGGGCCACCTCGGGGAAACTTGAGGGCTGGTTTTAATCGTATCTTGACCTATCCGGTGTTGCCCTGAGAACGAGATATGTGCAGCCCCCATCAGGATGTCGGCACATCGGGCGGCTTTGCTGGACTTGTTTTACCATTGTCGAGGATGTCTTGTAACCGGGATTCCGAGTCTGATCGGGTCTTCCCGCTAGAAGGAATATCCTTCGTTGACCGTGAGAGCTTGTGATGGGCTAAGTTGGGACACCCCTGCAGGGATTTGAACTTTTGAAAGCCGTGCCCGTGGTTATGGGAAGATGGGAATTTGTTAATGTACGGTTGTAGAAAACCTAAAGTTGAACTTAATTAAAATGCATCAACCGCGTGTGTAACCGTGATGATCTCTTTCCGGCGGAGTCCGGGAAGTGAACATGGTGTTCGAGTTATGCTTGACGTAGGTTGTTCTAGGATCACTTCTTGATCATAGATTCTCGACCGTGCTTCGCTTTCTCTTCTCGCTCTCATTTGCGTATGTTAGCCACCATATATGCTAGTCGCTTGCTGCAGCTCCACCTCATACCTTTTACCTTTACCCATAAGCTTAAATAGTCTTGATCGCGAGGGTGTGAGATTGTTGAGTCCCTATGACTCACATATACTTCCAAAACCAGTTTGCAGGTGCCGATGATACCGTGCAGGTGATGCCACTGAGCTCAGGAGGAGCTCGATGAATATTTTGTCCTTGTATTGTTTCGTTCTAGTTGATCAGTAGTGGAGCCCAGTTGGGGTCGATCGGGGATCTGTGTAGCTTTTGGGGTAGTCTTCTTTTATTTTGGTTCCGTAGTCGGACCTTGTATGTATTTGGTTGATGTAATGCTTTATTCATGTAATTGTGTGAAGTGGCGATTGTAAGCCAACTATGTATCTCTTTCCCTTATGTATTACATGGGTTGTGTGAAGATTACCTCACTTGCGACATTGCTTTCAATGCGGTTATGCCTCTAAGTCATGCTTCGACACGTGGGAGATATAGCCGCATCGAGGGCGTTACAGCCAGACTATATGATTTTGTAGGGATAACTTTCTTTAGCCATGTTATTTTGAGAAGACATAATTGCTTTGTTAGTACGCTTGAAGTATTATTATTTTTATGTCAATATGAACTTTTGTCTTGAATCTTTCGGATCTGAATATTCATACCACAATTCAGAAGAATTACATTAAAATTATTCCAAGTAGCACTCCGCATCAAAAATTCTGTTTTTATCATTTACCTACTCGAGGACGAGCAGGAATTAAGCTTGGGGATGCTTGATACGTCTCCAACGTATCTATAATATTTGATTGCTCCATGCTATGTTATCTACTATTTTGGACATTATTGGGCTTTATTATTCACTATTATATTATTTTTGGGACTAACCTATTAACCGGAGGCCCAGCCCAGAATTGTTGTTTTTTGCCTGTTTTAGGGTTTCAAAGAAAAGGAATATCAAACGGAGTCCAATGGAATGAAACCTTCGGGAACGTGATTTTCTCAACGAATAAGACCAGAGAGACTTGGACCCTACGTCAAGAAATAAAACAGGAGGCCACGAGGTAGGGGGCGCGCCCACCCCCACCAGGTGCGCCCTCCACCCTCGTGGGCCCCCTGTTGCTCCACCGACGTACTACATCCTCCTATATATATCCACGTACCCCCAAACAATCAGAACAGGAGCCAAAACCCTAATTCCACCGCCGTAACTTTCTGTATCCACGAGATCCCATCTTGGGGCCTGTTCCGGAGCTCCGCCGGAGGGGGCATCGATCACGGAGGGCTTCTACATCAACACCATAGCCTCTTCGATGAAGTGTTAGTAGTTTACCTCAGACCTACGGGTCCATAGTTAGTAGCTAGATGGCTTCTTCTCTCTTTTTGGATCTCAATACAATGTTCTCCCCCTCTCTTGTGGAGATCTACTCGATGTAATCTTCTTTTTGCAGTGTGTTTGTTGAGACCCATGAATTGTGGGTTTATGATCAAGTCTATCTATGAATAATATTTGAATCTTCTCTAAATTCTTTTATGTATGATTGGTTATCTTTGCAAGTCTCTTCGAATTATCAGTTTGGTTTGGCCTACTAGATTGATCTTTCTTGCAATGGGAGAAGTGCTTAGCTTTGGGTTCAATCTTGCGGTGTCCTTTCCCGGTGACAGTAAGGGCAGCAAGGCACGTATTGTATTGTTGCCATCGAGGATAACAAGATGGGGTTTTCTTCATATTGCATGAGTCTATCCCTCTACATCATGTCATCTTGCTTAAGGCGTTACTCTGTTTTTAACTTAATACTCTAGATGCATGTTGGATAGCGGTCGATGAGTGGAGTAATAGTAGTAGATGCAGGCAGGAGTCGGTCTACTTGTCTCGGACATGATGCCTATATACATGATCATACCTAGATATTCTCATAACTATGCTCAATTCTGTCAATTTCTCATCATTAATTTGTTCACCCACTGTAGAATACTTATGCTCTCGAGAGAAGACACTAGTGAAACCTATGGCCCCCGCGTCTATCTTCATCATATTAATCTCCTATTACTTAGTTGTTTCCTTTGCTATTTACTTTGCCTTTATTTTACTTTGCATCTTTTATCATAAAAATACCAAAAATATTATCTTATCATATCTATCAGATCTCACTCTCGTAAGTGGCCTTATAGGGATTGACAACCCCTATTTGCGTTGGTTGCGAGGATTTATTTGTTTTGTGCAAGTACGAGGGACTCGCGCGTAGGCTCCTACTGGATTGATACCTTGGTTCTCAAAAACTGAGGGAAATACTTACGCTACTTTGCTGCATCATCCCTTCCTCTTCGGGGAAAACCAATACAGTGCTCAAGAGGTAGCAATACTTACTGTTAAGAATTACCTGTTTGCCTTAACTTAAATATCTACGTGTTTGTTTAACTGTGTTGCTGCTGCAACAGCGGGTTACAATGATGTTAATAACTACTTTTCATCATCCAATTGGAACTCTTTAATTCCTTGTTTGTTTAACTGGTTTGCTGTTATAACTCCCAGTTGAGATGTTTTGCTAACTTCAACTTTTCTGAATCCAATCGGAACTTTAATGTCAAAACAGGTTAGCCCAAGATCAAAGAGCGAGGTCCCCATGGACATTGCATCATCCCACAGCAGTGGCACCGGCCCAATCGTGCAGTATGAATTGCCAACTGCTGATGCTCTAGAGTCTAAACTAGTGGTAGAAAGAGATTCTGCTTCTGCACTTAGAGATGAAGTTGACATGTTGAGGAAGCAAACAGAACAATCACAAGCAGTACTCAAGACAACCATTAAATATTTGGTGGATTTCAAAACGAAGCAAGCTGAGACTGACCAGATTGTTAAGGTCCTGAAGGAAAAAAAGGAAATTAAATTCCTACTTGGTAAATCATAGGTGAAATGTTCTTTCCATAGTTGAATAACCTTTGTGTTGTCTGTTCATGTAATCATTCAAACAATTTGTTTAGAGATCATGTAATAATTGTTTTTTTTGTTTTTTGGTTTGTAATTTTATTTGAGCACAAGTCTGTACTAATTGATAAGACTCGGAGACATTTCATTTGGATTGCTGTGCCAGACCTACAAATATGCCAATTGGGCTTAATGTGCATTCAGTAATAGTAGTAGTATAGATGGACCATAAGTGGCACGCATCGGAAAGGGCCAAGATGCTGGCTAAAAAAAGGATGTTGTTGTAGCCAAAAAAAGTACAACGGTCTGGCTTATGTATGTTAGTTGATATTATTGATCCATATACTCTATAAGTGTTTATATGTCTGTTAGTTATGTACATTCTTGGTTGATTGACTCGGTATTTGAATCTTGATACATCGCTTGTGTACATATCTAAATGGGAGTACACATTATGCTGCGTGTGACATTTGAGTTGGACATGGAGTGTTCCAAATATTCGAATTCACCTTAAACTGGATTCTAGTTTCTGAATTTGAGTATCGGCATTTGTAAACCATATTCATATATGACAGTGGAATACACCTTTGTCGTCCTTTTGAAGATATATAAAAACACATAGAATGATTTATAAAGATTCATATAGGAATACAAAATGGATTCGAATTTAGTTGCCAGGGTAAACGTGGATGCTTATTGTCCCAAAATTCGAAAGAAGCAGCAAAATGTCCACTCCCACATCGGCTGCCCGAAGCCAAGTGTTTTGGAGATGGAAATTACTCTCTACCCATTACACGGACAATCCATCGGCCCGATTTCCACTGCTCTAAATAGGGGTAGGTCAGTAACTTCAATTAGACGTGACACGACCGCCTCTGAGCCCATTCCGACATGGTGGGCGGCAAAACTCATTTGATTCAAGCTCGTCCGAAAGACCTCTGTTTCTCCCTCCATTCCCCATTCATACACGGTGGGCGGCAAAACAAACTCGACTCGGCCGAAATCGATGTAGGCAAATATTTTCAATAGGGGCAGGTTTGTAACTTCACTCAGACGTGACACAACCGCCCTACCTGTCAGCCCCGTTCATACACCGTGGGTGCCAACCATGGGCGCCAACCACCCTCTCCTCGCCCGAAATCGCTCTGGGCAAATATTGGCGAGATGCGAGATTACTGTCCTATCCCCAACCGACGAGATGTCCAAATTTTAAACGGGGGCTAAGTTCGTAACTTTCCCATATTTCAGACAGGCCCGTCCCAAAAACATGGTTCCCCGTACCTCTCCCTCCATTTTCCCATTCATACACCGTCCGCGCTAGAACACCCCATCCCCACACCAGCCTCCGTCCGCCACCACATCCATCGCCGCCGTCCTCCACCACATCCATCACCACCGTCCTCCACCATGCCGGAGCGCCTACCAAGACTGTGTCGTCCTCTGCTAGAGATGGACGTTTCTCATCCACGGCAACGGACCAATAGCCTTGCATTGCGTCCTCTCGCTTCATCGGTGCCGTCGTCCTCTTTGCTGGGGCCGCTCACACGACCTTCTCTTCCACCGCAACGGGACTTATCCCCCGATGCACCCATCTACCATCGCAGATCTGCTTCAACGCCACCGACAGCCATCGCACCACCGATGCCTACACGGCGCCGCAAGAGAGGTGGTACTTCATATCTCCTCAACTTTTTGATCTCAACCAGAAAATAGATCTTAACTTGGTTACTCTACTTTCTTTTCAGCTCTTAGAATTTAGTTCTTAGTTCGAAGCAAACAATGGATGCTAAATATCATTTCTCTAGTTTGCAGCTTCAAATCTGCCATGGCACGGGTTTAATTGATCATGTTGGTTCCGTGGTGGTTTCTTTAATAGAAATCGGAGGGGAAACCCTCTTTTGCTAAAAAAAATGCTTAGAGTTTCCCCCTTTTATGATCACTATACGATCGGAATACGTGCTTCATGTCATAATAACACTGCTCCACCCATCAAGCTAAACAAGCTTAGTTGTTCAAATACGAATCTGATATTATTAAAACAGAGTTGTTTAATTGGTCAGCTAAATGTTCCTAAATTAGTTTCGAAAATGCATGTTCGCCGCTCGGGTGTGTATCTCTACAGGGTGCCCACGGTGGGCTGGCCCACCCTAGGATTTTGGGTCGTCCCAGGCCCCGATTCCCCTCTATTCTGCTGCGTGCTTCTGATCTCTACTCGTCCCCAGCCGCCTGCCTCGCCGGCGACTTGCCATCCCCGGACAGCATGACTCTAGGAGGAGACGCCGGACTAACAGGAGGCCAGGAGACGCTCGCCCAACAGTGTCACCGTTGCCCGGGTGCGCCGCCGTGCCTACCTTCCCAGTCCGTTCAAGGCTCAGGCGTGCAGCACCCACCAAGCCAACCCGATTTATCCTGAGATACGTCCTCAACACTCAGCAGCCACTCCTCATCACCCATTTTCTAATTGATTCATTACTCATTAGGCATGACTGTCATTAGGGTTTGTTGTGTGCTCAGTGCTACCTACACTTAATGGTTCAGATGTATTTCGGTAATCTTTAGTACCTCTAAAGTTCATAGGGTTTTCAAAATTCCGGACCTCGGAACAGAAACTAGTCATTTTGGATTGTTGGTCGTAGTGACATTGACCCAGATTACTACTGCAAGCCAGGTTTGTTGACAATTTTACTTGTCTTTCTTACTCATTCGATATAATATCCAATTATTCACGTCGATTAGTTGCAAACAATAAGTTCTAGACAAACTTCTTCATTCAGATTTTGGACGGTCTCTTACTGCAGTTACAATTCTGCATACTTGTCCTAGTAAGCTCACAAGTAAATGATTGATTCACTACATCTATGCTTGCCTTTTCATATTTGTTGTCAATATTCTTTTAGGGTGGACCACCCTATTTGTAAATACTGGAACCGTAGACATGAGTGAATAGTATTTCTCTATGTGATCTCTTTCATCATGTGTGGGTACTGAACACTACATTGTATAGAAAGAAAGTATCATTTCGAGCTTTTACATAGGTTTCGATCTTTTACATGGAATACAATCTGCCTACTTGCTTTGTGTCGCACTACCAACACTCCACCCTTGAAGCTAAACATTACGCCACTCATAATTGCTTGGCTGATTTGTTCAAATACAAATTTCATATGATTCTAATGTTCCTACTTCAGTTTTGAAATGTGTGCCTGCCTATTATAGAGACATAAGGGGTTTGTATTTCTGTGTGTGGTCTGGTCAGCACGGTTGGGGAGGTGAACTTTGCATATGAAGGGGTTTATAGGGAGACACTCTCCGAGTTGAATCCGCAATGCATTCCATAGATAATCCTGACTACTTTTTATGTTTTCATGAATCTCAGATTCTGAACAGCATCATAATGATTATGAGCTTGCGCGCATGAAAAGAATAAAGCAGAACAATGCCATGGCTGTCAAACTTGGCATTAAGGGACTGAAATCAAGTCTGGATGCAATGCAATGCAAACGCTCTCCACCTACAGATTGATGCTCAGAATATGATCCTAATAGTGATTCTGAGCTAGAGGGAGACCTAAGTCAATGTAGCTCCCTAGTGGAGGAGTCAGAGGAAGATGCCCTATCTTATGCACCCATCAAGGTACTTGCTCTAACTTTCCAAGGTTACATTGCTCGCACATATCTTGCAACTGATGCTTTGCATTGCTTCTACTTTGTTGAACTGCCATTAGCTTAGTTTACACATCGTGTATGTGAATACGCCCTGCCTATCCATTTTCAGTACATATTCCATCTGTCATCATACCATATTTATCCATTCAAATGTTGTTCTTGTGTATCAGACGTTCAAAAGGAAGAGGGTGATTGCTGATCATGGAGGAGCACAAGCAAAGTATTTGGAAAAGGTAGTGGCACCTGATAAATCAAATAGCCCATTAGGTGTAGTTGCAATATCACCTGACCCAAAAAATACCCAACTCTAGCAGACTCTAGCCCTACTACACTGGTCATTTCTGATGCCCCAACTCAGCAGACCCCAACTGCAGCAAACAGTATGATTATGCCAGTTGACATAGCACCAGCTGTATGACACAAAACCCCCATTCCAGCAAAGAGTACACCAAATCTAGTTGCCAAATCCCTTTTTCGAACCAGAGAGAGCCCCAATTGCAGTAAATAGGACCCATGTTCCATTTCTTCCCAGTTTAGAAGACGAAGCTTATGTTGTTGTCAGGAACTTTGTGCACATCTTTCCTTCATGGAAAGATTATACCGCAGACACAGAACAATTTCCAGTCTTCCTCCACAACTTACGCGTAAGTAATGTACTAATGTTATCCATGGTCATTACTGCATATGTTTCTGCTGACAGAAGACACAAGATTTCATTCTTTTAAATAGACGAGGAGCAAACTGGATTGTGATGATGAGCAAGGGTTGGTTGCGCTTTTCAGGCACTCATTGATGAAGTATCGTTCCTACCTGAGCCAAGCGCACTTCGATGGCAAGCCTCTGAACGAAATTTCTGTAAAGTCTCCGGTGCTACATTTATCTGACGGTGACTAGAATAATCTTGTTACACATTGGTCTCGGCTGCAGCGTAAGGTACTATCTGTGATATCACATCACAATTTGAACTACATTTCTGCATTTGCCTTAATGTCTCACTTGTACGAAAACTGTTAGCAGAAGAACATTCATTCTCAAGGGACCACAGGATCTCGCAACTATACTGCACACTGCATTGCTCTTGTGAGTACCTCTTGACCTGTATGACCATACTTATTTTCATAGCTGTTTGATTATGTAGCATCACTGCACATGTTAGCCTCGTAATCGTCCATTTGGTGGACATTATAAGATCCATATGGACTCTTACATAAATTTAGAATCAACCCAATGCTTTTGAAGAGGTTTAGCTCTGCAGTCCTCTTGTAAGGACTGAACGTGGTCTATCACTGTACTTACATTAACAGCTACTCCCTCCGTCCCATAATGTAAGAACGTTTTGTACAGTACACCAGTGTTCAAAACACTCTTGTATTATGGGAAGAGGGATTGGTTCATTTTGTAGCATTCTGCATCTTATCTCCCTCGCCTACCATTTACTAAAAAATATCATATCTATATTTAATCTTACCAACAAGTAGAATACACAGACAATGCTAGTGCAGAAGTGTAGCCCATTGCTCTTGTTAGTACATTTTGTCCTGTAACGCTTGTACTTCTAGGGATTGGTAGTTGATTATGTAGCATCAATCTGCATCTTATCTTCATTATCCTCTATCCCTTCTAGTATTATCATATCTATAATTACTCTCTACAAAATGAAGAGTACAGGCAATGCTTATGAAGAAGATTCTGTGCTGAAATTCTTGAGTTATCCTTCCCTTGACATGGAGAAGGGCATTATAAAGCCGGTGTTAACTGTTAATGTAAGTCAGTCCTTCTAAAGCCTTTATCCTCAACTGTTGTTTAATTTTCTCATACTCCCTATCGTTTACTGTTGTTTAGTTTGCTGTTTCTACCAAAATGCATGTTCGTAAGAACTGTAAGTTCTAAGTTTTACTTGTAAAACCAAATTCCTTATTCATACCATGCACATTACTTAATACTCCCTATATGTATGCTTGTTTTTGTGGATCTATAATCCAGTGTGTGGTGAAGCAGCCCACATTTGCACCTTGTCATCTCCTGTTTTATCTTACTGATGTGGCTGATGATATGAACAACATGCCATGCACATTATCCAAAATAGATACAATGATTTTCTTTGCCATTCATCTATGCTTGTTATGTTGACATGGTAATCCAGTAGTGTGGTGAAGCTCCCCACATTATGAACAATGCCAAATTATGCTATTGATATTTTGAACTTACTCTTTATTTTCTAATTTGAAATTGGATAGAATTGACAGAACCGTTATCATCTTTGTTTATACACGTGCAAAACCTGTCATCTCTCTGCTTTGTTTCAGGGTGATATGCCTGATGGCATGCACAAGTCTGCTGAAGGCTGTGAGACAAACCCAACATATATTGCAGCAAACAAGGCAAAACATCTTGAAGATAGCAAGACAACCCCAAAGTCTTGTGTTGATGCAGTGTTCAAGTTACTTGAGACTAACAGTCAGACAAGCTCACAGAATTCGTTGTCTGAATCAGTTCGACTTCTTCAGTCCCAAGTTCTAGAAGAAAGTCATTCTGCAACTCAACTTTGACTTGAAGTCCTATCTCTAAGAAAGATTGCGGAGAACACCAATGAGAACCTCATTGCTAAACAGCTACACCTGGAAGCTATGACCGACATGCTAGGCCGGTCTCACAGCCTTTCTCAGCAGCTTGCGCAGCAGTTCCCCCACATGGTAACCTTTCTTGAACTATCTTGGAGGTGGTCTCGGTTCAGTATTATTTTGTTACGCTACAATGGTGCCTAGTTTTTGTAATCTGCTTCTTCGTTGCGCTTTATGATCACTGGTGGTGAACTTCGATGCCAAGTGGATGTAATATACCTTAAATCATTTATTGTATGGTTTAGGTTTATTCTTAGTTACTATGCCGTAATTTCTTTATTGTATAGAGTAGGTTTGCTCTTAATTCCTACTAGTTACTGCCATCATTCGCTGTCTGGAAAAAATCAGATGTAGTCGACCGGACGAAAACATTCGACTCTAACGGGCCAGGTTTTTAGCAGGCCACAATTGGGCCGGCCTGCGTCTTTCTTGGGCCCAAATGATTGGGGCCTTCACACATCGCGCCACGCCCAAACTTACACCGGCCTATATTTTAGTTGGGCCTTTTGTTGACCCAGCGGTAGCGTTGGGCCATTAACAGGCTGAATATTGTACTGGCCTGTTACAGCCGAGATGAAACCATGGGCCTTTAGCAGGCCAAAATGCATGTTGGGCCTCAATTTTCACTAGTCGTCAACGGGCCTTCAGCAGGCCAAAATGTAGACCAGGCCATTTTGGGCCTAGTTAGCTCACGGTCCGTTACCAGGCCAAAACATATCTCGGGCCTTAGTTGGCCCACTGATATCATGGGCCTTTAAGAGGCCGAAAGCTTAGCACAGGCATCAACGGGCCGAATTACGTGACAGGCCTTTAACAGGCCCAAAGTCACGTTGGGCTTAACTGTTGCCACCTTTAGCATGGGCCGTTAGTGGGCCTGATGTCCCGTCGGACCATATGTAGCCCATGGGCAGCACATGCCATTCCAAGGCCAAAAGTCACACCGGGCTGAAATGGGCCCATGTCTACATCAGGCCTCTAATAGGCTGAAAGTCACTGGGCTGTAGTTGGGCCCAAATATTCGGCGGACAATTAGCAGGCCAGATATGGCTTCGGGCCGCAAATGGGACCAAATATTGGGCGAACAATTAACGGGCTAGATCTGGCTTCGGGCCGTAAATGGGCCCAAATTTTGGGCGAACAATTAACGGGCCAGATCTGGCTTCGGGCCGTAAATGGGCCTTTATTAAGCAGGCCGTTATTGGACTAGCCCACTAGTACCTGATTAAGTTCTACGAGCCTTTGACTGGGCTGGCCTTTTTAACCTATATGGGCCTTTGTTGGGCCCAGCCACATGTCGACGTATCATAGGCATGTCTCCTCTAATGGACGGGCGACATCTGGCCCACTGACGAGCTGATAGGTGTTCCCTTCGGCCAATCAGAATTTTACACGTGGAAATTTCCCATTGGTCACGTGACAAAAAACGCGACCTACTGTGACAAACACGTATCATCACAAAAGTGTATTTTTTGTAGTGGTGTCCTGCGGCGGGCCAAATCTGGTGAGCCAGTCCGGCCCAGCAGGGCTGCGGAACCGCAACAAACCCAGGAGGCGTTCGTGCGCTAGACGAGGGCCGCGGCGGTGAGGAAGGAGGTGAAGACTGCAGTGGTGAAGAAGAAAGCGACTGCCTCTTCTTCGACCAAGCATCCTCGGACTCCACCCGCTTCCCCTCCTCCCGCAGACGACGACACGGAGGTCGTCTTCGACTTCGGGTCCCTTAGCCTGAGGAGGAAGATGAAGGCAGCGAAAAAGGAGGCAGAGGATGAGTAGGTATCTTGTCTTTTGTCATCTCCGTCCCCTCAGACCATGCCGCTTTTCTTGACTTGTCTTCATCTTTGCAGGGATATGGAGACGCTGGCCCAGAGGGTGTCGAAGAGGGCCAGGGCCTCGACGGCGGCCAGCCCCCGGCGGGCACCTCGACTACGCCGCTGGTGGTGGAGGGCAGCACGGATAGCAGCCCCCAGCGTGCGTTCATCACTCGCAACGTGTGCTGGGGCACAATCTCTTGGTGCTGACCTTGCCATGGTTGCAGGAGGAGGACGGCAGCAGGAGGAGCCACTGAGGGCCACCCCCAACACGCCGCCCCCATCAACCACGCCGCCCCGAGGGGCGTCCCCGGCAAGGGCGGCAAGCACCGATCCCATGTGCATGGAGGAGGAGGAGGAGGAGGAGGCGAACCCGGGTGCCGGCGGCTCCGTCCCGGCACTGAATGTTGGTGGGGAGGGGGCCACTTCTTCCTAGCCTGGCACGGGTGAGTTGTTTGCCTTCTGTCCCTGCTCATTTTTCTTCTTTTGAATTTCGGTCTTGACTTCGCCTCATTCCCTTTCTCCGTATCCAGATCCTTCCTCGGCGGACCGGGAGGACATGGACACCGTCATCGAGGAGGTTGCCACGGATGTCGCGGCCGAGGCCGACAAGATCGCCGTTGAGGAGGCCACCAAGGGTGTTGCTGAGGACACCGCTAAGGGGCCTGCCGGGGAGACCAGCAAGGCCGCTGCCAAGGAGGCCGGTGAGGGGCCTGCCGGGGAGGCCGGCAAGGCTGCTGCCGAGGAGGAGGTGGCTGACGACCATCCTTCCTCCTTCGTCGCCTCTGGCTCGGGCAAGTACCTGAAGGTGAGCAACGACCTGTTCATCCACCTGCCATGGATGACGAGCACCAGGGCGCCCACTGAGGGGGAGGTATTCGACGACGAGGTGCTTGCCGCCACCGGGCTTGAGGTCATTGACGAACCGAGCACCGGTGGCGGCGGTTCCCAGGAAGAGCGGCTCCTCTAGGGCATGAGCGCCAACTTCCATAAGCTCCAGGAGCTTCACTGTGCCCGCCTGGACAAGGTCAAGTCCATGATGGGGGTTGTGGACAAGGCGGAGGCGGACCTCGAGGGGCGCGTCATCGAGACGCAGGCTTGGTTCCGCCAGGCCTGTGAGGAACTGAAGACCACCCAGGATCTGCTGGCCGAGCGCAAGCTGGAGCTTGTCATGAAGCAGGCTGATATCAAGAAGGCCCAGGAGGCGGCAAGACAACAGACCGCCAAGGGCGAGGCCGCTCGGTGCCAGCACCAGGCCGCGCTAAACTCCCAGGAGGAGGACCTTGCCGCTCATGAGGAGAAACTCACCGCAACACTCCGCAGCAAGGACGAGGAGGTCAAGAAGCTTGTCGTGCAGCGGACCCAGGAACTGGAGCAGAGGTATGAGGAGGCACTCAATGCTCAGGCCCAGGTCCATGCCGGCAAGGTGAACGAGCTGGAGGTGGAGCGGTACGGGCTGAAGAAGCAGATCCTCGAGCTGACGGGGGAGAGGGACGCGACCAAGTGCGCTTTGGCTGACGCGCAGGCCACAGTCCTCGGCAAGGCCGAGCTACTCTTCAAGGCCAAAATCTCCATCCAAGGCCACAGTCCTCGGCGCTGCAGGTTCATGACCAAGAAATTTTTTATCTTTAGTTAGAACCGCAGCAACAATTGATGTAATATAACTCTGCAGTGCTTTTGAAATGATGCATGTTATTTTCCCGTTTGATCTCCCTTTGTATGTCCACCCTACGTTAATCGGGTAGGCTTGCCGGTGCGGAAACCCAGGCCGCGGTGCCTTGAGGTCAGATCCCCAATGGCCTACCGGGTGTGCTTGCTGTCGGGCAAACCACCTCACTGCTCTTAACGCGGCCGCTTGAAATGTCGAGCGGACTCGAGACAGAATGAGAGTGTTGCCAATCGCAGAAGGTCACCCTGCCGTTCTCGACGCAGCCGGTCGAACTGTTGAGCGGACTCGAAACAGAACGAGGGCGTTGCCAATATTGGTAGGGCCCCATGCATGCAGTTTTTCCATACACAGGGCAAGGTCGTTGAGGGCGATAACCTTATATATAAAAAGGAATTGCTCAAAGTTTTGCATGACTTAGCTTTTCTGCCGCTGCGTGAGCGTTCACTACATCCAGCGAGGATGCCACTTGTTCGGTCGTCGTCTTCCTTGGAGTGACGACCATGATGAAGCCGCTGCTTCAACCAGACTAGATTTTCACAACTGTGCGTCCCCTACCTAGCGCGCCAAAGATGTCGGTGGAAACGACACCTATGGGATCACTGGGATCCCTTCTACGGTTGGCGGGCGCGGGGTTGTGCAAAGAGCGGGTCTGACGGTCAGCACAAGAATCGTTTACCCAGGTTCGGGCCGCAGAGATGCGTAATACTCTAGTCCTACTTCTGGTGCGTGCATAGTTCAAAAGATCTGAATTCCTCTCCAGTACGACCCGGGCCTCCTTTTATAGCCAAAAAGGGGTCACCATAGTGGCACACAAGAGGTGGAAAGGTGTATAGTGGCTGAGTCTATCCTATGGCACCGTTGGACAAACGCATTTAATGCGCTACCGACGTGCCCCTCTTGCTTTATCAGGGACGGCAAGGAAGCTCGTCCCAGCTGTCGCCGCCTCGCCTGGCTCCGACGCGCGTCCGAGCTGACGAGGCATCGTAGCACCACGTTGGCTAGCTGTTGGGCTTGCGTGGTGGCGGAGTCTTCATGAAGATCTGCATGCCACCACGCAGGTGCTTGCTGAGTCGGCGTGGAGGCCGCACGCTGCCACGCAAATGCCTACCCAGCTGGTTGAGCTAGCAACTGCATGGGAGTGGCTGATACGTCTCCAATGTATCTATAATTTTTTTTATTGTTCCATGCTATTATATTACCCGTTTTGGATGTTTATGGGCTTTATTATACACTTTTATATTATTTTTGGGACTAACCTATTAACCGGAGGCCCGGCACAAATGTTGTTTTATTGCCTATTTCAGTGTTTCGAAGAAAAGGAATATCAAATGGAGTCCAAACGGAATGAAACCTTCGACAGAGTTATTTTTGTAACGGAAGCAACCCAGGAGACTTGGAGTAGACGTTAGGGAAGCTTCGAGGAAGCCACGAGGCAGGGAGGTGCACCCCCACCCTCGTGGGCCCCTCGTGGCTCCCCTGACCGACTTCTTTCGCCTATATATGTCCATATACCCTAAAAACATCAAAGAGCAGAATAGATCGGGAGTTCCGTAGCCGCAAGCCTCCGTAGCTACCAAAAACCAATCGGGGCCCTGTTCCAGCACCCCGCCGAAGGGGGGATCCCTCACCGGTGGCCATCTTCATCATCCCGGCGCTCTCCACGACGAGAAGGGAGTAGTTCACCCTCGGGGCTGAGGGTATGTACCATTAGCTATGTGTTTGATCTCTCTCTCTCGTGTTCTTGAGTCAGCACGATCTTGATGTATCGCGAGCTTTGCTATTATATTTGGATCTTATGATGTGTTCTCCCCCTCTACTCTCTTGTGATGAATTGAGTTTTCCCTTTGAAGTTATCTTATCGGATTGAGTCTTTAAGGATTTGAGAACACTTGATGTATGTCTTGCATGTGCTTATCTGTGGTGACAATGGGATATCACGTGATCCACTGATGATGTATGTTTTAGTGATCAACTTGCGGAGTTCCATGACCTCATGAACTTATGCATAGGGGTTGGCACATGTTTTCGTCTTGACTCTCCAGTGGAAACTTTGGGGAACTCTTTGAAGTTCTTTGTGTTGGTTGAATAGATGAATCTGAGCTTGTGTGATGCATATCGTATAATCAAACCCACAGATACTTGAGGTGACATTGCAGTATCTAGGTGACGTTAGGGTTTTGGTTGATTTGGGTCTTAAGGTGTTATTCTAGTACGAACTCTGTGATAGATTGAATGGAAAGAATAGCTTCATGTTATTTTACTACGGACTCTTGAATAGATCGATCAGAAAGGATAACTTTTAGGTGGTTTCGTACCCTACAATAATCTCTTCGTTTGTTCTCCGCTATTAGTGACTTTGGAGTGACTCTTTGTTGCATGTTGAGGGATAGTTATATGATCCAATTATGTTATTATTGTTGAGAGGACTTGCACTAGTGAAAGTATGAACCCTAGGCCTTGTTTCAACGCATTGCAATACCGTTTGTGCTCACTTTTATCATTAGTTACCTTGATGTTTTTATATTTTTAGATTACAAAAACCTTTATCTACTATATAAATTGCACTTGTATCACATCTCTTTGCCGAAGTAGTACACCTACACAATTTACCATTGTATTCGGTGTGTTGGGGACACAAGAGCCTCTTTATTATTTGGTTGCAAGGTTGTTTGAGAGAGACCATCTTCATCCTACGCCTCCCACGGATTGATAAACCTTAGGTCATCCACTTGAGGGAAATTTGCTACTGTCCTACAAACCTCTGCACTTGGATGTAACCCCCTCGATGCGGCTATATCTCTCATGTGTCGAAGCACGACTTAGAGGCATAACCGCATTGAAAGCAATGTCGCAAGTGGGGTAATCTTCACACAACCCATGTAATACATAAGGGAAAGAGATACATAGTTGACTTACACTCGCCACTTCACAGAATACATGAATAAAGCATTACATCAACCAGATACAATCAAGGTCCGACTACGGAACCAAAATAAAAGAAGACTACCCCAAATGCTACACAGATCCCCGATCGACCCCAATTGGGCTCCGCTACTGATCAACTAGAAACGGAACAACACGAAGGACAAGATATTCATCGAACTCCTCCTTGAGCTTGGTTGTGTAACCTGCTCGGTAACATCGGCACCTGCAAACTGGTTTTGGAAGTATCTGTGAGTCACGGGGACTCAGCAATCTTACACCCTCGCGATCAAGACTATTTAAGCTTATAGGTAGGGTAAAAGGTATGAGGTGGAGTTGCAGCAAGCGACTAGCATATATGGTGGCTAACATACGCAAATGAGAGCGAGAAGAGAAGGCAAAGCACGGTCGAGAAACTATGATCAAGAAGTGATCCTAGAACAACCTACGTCAAACATAACTCCAACACCGTGTTCACTTCCCGGACTCCGCCGGAAAGAGACCATCATGGTTACACACGCGGTTGATGCATTAGTTTTAAGTTAAACTTTAGGTTTTCTACAACCGGACATTAACAAATTCCCATCTGCCCATAACCGCGGGCACGGCTTTCGAAAGTTCAAAACCCCGCAGGGGTGTCCCAACTTAGCCCATCACAAGCTTTCACGGTCAATGAAGGATATTCCTTCTAGCGGGAAGACCCGATCAGACTCGGAATCCCGGTTACAAGACATTTCGACAATGGTAAAACTAGACCAGCAAAGCCACCCAAATGTGCCGACAAATCCCCGACAGGAGCTGCACATATCTCTTTCTCAGGGCACACTGGATTGTCCAAGGTTCCGGTAGGCCAGCCCAGAGTTGCCCCTGGTGGCCACCGGCAGCTGACAGGTTGGACCAACACTCAGAGGAGCACTGGCCCGGGGGTTTAATAAAGATGACCCTTGGGCAGGCCTACCCAAGGGAAAGAAAAGGCTAGGTGGCAAATGGTAAAACCAATGTTGGGCCTTGCTGGAGGAGTTTTATTCAAGGCGAACTGTCAAGGGGTTCCCATTATAACCCAACCGCGTAAGGAACGCAAAATCCGGGAACATAACACTGATATGACAGAAACTAGGGCGGCAAGAGTAGAACAAAACACCAGGCATAAGGCCGAGCCTTCCACCCTTTACCAAGTATATAGATGCATTAATTAGATAAGGGATATTGTGATATTCCAACAAGTAAACATGTTCCAACAAGGAACAACATCTCCATGTTCCAACAAGGAACAAACTTCAATCTTCACCTGCAACTAAAAATGCTATAAGAGGGGCTGAGCAAAGCGGTAACATAGCCAAACAACGGTTTGCTAGGATAAGGTGGGTTAGAGGCTTGGCTCAACAATATGGGAGGCATGATAAGCAAGTGGTAGGTATCGTAGCATAGGCATAGCAAAAGAGCGAGCAACTAGCAAGCAAAGATAGAAGTGATTTCGAGGGTATGGTCATCTTGCCTGAAATCCCGCAAGGAAGAAGGACGAGTCCATGAAGAAGACAAACGGACGTAGTCGAACGTGTCCTCACAAACGCGATGTTATCGGAACCAATCCGAAGAAGCAACACCAGAAAGAAGCACACAACATAGTAAACAACCAACACATGAACATGGTATGATACACAACCAAGTATGATGCATGACCGGTTTATTGAAGCATGGCATGGAAAAATGCACAAACAATCCTACAAATTAAGTGGAGCTCAACATGCAACTCCGTTGCATATTGACGAAACACCACATTCAAGTTATTTAGTTCGATCTCATTTATGTACCCAACAATATTAAATGTTGTTAAACATGTCAAGAGGTGAAGCATAAAGGAATTATCTATCTAAACAATTTAAATGGGGCCGGATATAGCAAACAACAAATCCGGTAAATCCCCATATGCAATTATCAATTTGGTGCAACAACAATTTTAAACATTTAAATGTTATTTAACATGATGCGGATGACATGCACGTTTTATGCAATATTTATGAGAATGTTGATAAGAATATATTAAGAAGCATTTGTCATCGTGGCAGAAATGATAAGGGGCCACGGCGAGGATAACGGAAACGGTGCCACGGCAACGTTCCGTTTCCGGAAACTCGATTGAGATGCCGGTGGAAAAGAACAAGTGTGACGGGAGCGTGTCATGCGATGAATGGTGGGGTGATCTCGGATAACGAGTTCCCACGGGTCGACGACGGTGCCAAGCGAGGGAAACATCTAACTATCACGGGAGGATACAACATCCAAACGTGCATCTCAAACTACACATGCATTCGTACACGGGCGGTCGACTCGGGGTTATACCTTCGAAGCGTGCCTTATCGAAGGGGTTCGAGTTCGATGCGGTGTAGGGGAAGTAGATGTTCTCGGGGCGTCGAGGGAAGTAGTGGTTCATGTCCATAGATGTTCGGGGTCATGGCATGGAACTTGACGTCCACGGGGTCTTCGAGGGTCGACGGTACATGTTTCAAAGATGTTCGAGCCATCGATAGCGGGACACGTTTTGGAGGGGAAGTCGAGGTTCACGTTTCATAGTCGTTTGGGGTAGCCGATAGTTGTACATAGTCGTAGTTGGACTTGACGGATCCGATGCCTCCGGACGTAGTGGTACACGTTCGTTTTTCGGAGAGGTGCTTGGTGTTCTGCTACCCGGGTTTTCGGCGACGGTCGTTGTACACATGACGTTCGGGTACTTGTGGCATCATCGGTTGTAGTGGTACATGAGGGTCTTGACGAATCCGAAGGGTACTTGACGAATCCGGTCTTGGTGGTCTATGTGGTCATCGATGTTGTGGTACTTGGCGTCGTTGTGGCCTCCAGGTACTGGTCGAAATCCACATCGGGTGTAGTCATACAGATTTCAAGACGAACTTGGCGCCGAAGTCGAACTTACCGGTCTTGATGAATCTGAAGGGGCATCGAGGGACTTGCCAAGGCCCTGCCTCAGGAGGTCACCGGAGGTGTGTGGAGGCGGCAGAGAAGTCTCATGCGGTCTTCCGGTCATCGTGAACAGGAGGCCAAGGCATGGCACATCGACTGCAAGAGGAGCAGGTGCTTCTCCAGCGACGCATCGGTGCAGGGAACGAAAAGAAACGCATGGGCAGGAGAAAGGCCATGGCAGACGAGGGCTTGAGCAGCAGCAAGAGGAGATACGGAGGCGAAGCAGGGAGGCGGACCTCCTGCAAAATGGCGGCGGAGCGGCTGATTGCTGGTGGTGGTGCTGGAGGATCACGGCGCCGGCTTCGGGGAGCTCCCTCGGGCGCGGCTGGAGGACAAAGAAACATGAGACACATCCAGGGAGGTGGCTGCTGCACGGAGGCTCGTCGAGGGGCAAATCGAAGCTCTGGGATGGGCTCGTCCCTAGGCGGCGGCCTGCTGGCTTGAGGTGCCCGTGGCCATGGCAAACGAGGGCGAGGAATGGCAACACCAGGCGCGGGGAAGGGTCGTCACGGGCGGCGGTAGTGGCATCGGACGTGCAGCGGCGAGGTACATGGCCATGGGGATTGGGATCCCCTCTTGGTTGTGCTGAGAAGGTGAGGGAGGAAGCGACAGGAGGGAGGAGATCGGGGAGAGAGCGAGAGATGGCATCGAGGGCGGATGCGGCGGCCACGGGAACGAGAGAGGGAGAGGGTGCACATGGGGATCGGGGGCCTAGGGTTTGAGGGGATAGAGAGATGGGCCTTGGCCCAAGGTGGGTAGGCCTGGCTGCGGCAGAGCCTAGGAGGTCGCCCAGCGTGGGGAGGGAAGTGGCCAGAGGCATGCTGGGCTGCTCTCTCCCTCCCTCTTCTCTTTCACCTTTTCCTTTTTAAAACAAAACAGAAAAGAGAAAGAAAAGAAATAGAAGGTAGGGGTGAAATCTGGGCATGGGGATAATTTTACTGGACTCGCAAAAATGATCTTGATCCAATAAAAGTATAAATGGGCATGTGTACAAAGTTTGGATTCAAACTCGTTTGAATTAAATTCAAATGAGTTCGAATAAGAAGTGGGTGTTAGAAAGGTCCCAAAATGTTGAGATTTTTGGTAGACCTCCGGAAAAACATAAAAGAATTTATGGGCAAAGTTTGAGGAGAACACTCAAAGCAGAAAAGACATGTGATTATTTGCAAGTGTGTATATGGGTGATTCCGAAAATGGAATTTTTAATATAGCTCTCTAAATATCGAGAGGATATGCTGTAAAGAGAATCACCATGTGAATTCCCTCGGTTTAAATGGATCAAAGATCCATGCCATTTATTTAGTTGAGTTGCAAAAGATTTATGAGATGATGTCATGATGACATGATGCAATGCAAAAATAAAAGGGCAGGTACAAATGAAACACACAGCGAAACCCGAATCATATGGAAGTCTTCTCGAGCATCGGTCTCGGGGCGTTACATTGGAGGCCCAACAATGTCTACAAGAAGAAGGTTGTGTAGTAGACATCAAGCTCTTTTCTAGCGCCGTTGCCGGGGAGGTGAGTGTTTGAAGGTATATCTTTAGATCTTGCAATTGAATCATTTTGTTTCTTGTTATATCACTAGTTTATTTTATAAAAGAGAACAAAAAATGGAATTGAGTTTACCTCATATGCTTCATCTTTTTAGTATCTTTCGTGAGAATGATGGAAAGGAAAATTGTGCTCAAGTGCTAGAAGAATAAGTCTCTAAAATGTTTGGAACTAAATCTTTGAATGATGAGCATGATTGAAGTGTTGTTAGTATGAACTCATTGAATATCCATAGTACTAATGATGATTGCACTAGTCATGATGAAAATGTCTCTTATAAGCATGTCAACTTTTTGTGGAGGACATAGAGTTTGAAAGTACACACCAAATAGGGAAGATAGATTTTGCAAGAGGCATAAGTATTTATAAACCAAATGGTTGCAAGAGAGGCTAGATGTTTGTGCTGAAAATTTAAAATTTCTTTGCCATACTTGTGAACTTTGCAATGAACATGGTCATTTAAATCTCCAATGCAAATTGTTTCATGATCGTATCGTGTCCAAAAATTGTGATGATTTGATTTCCCTTGCACATCATAATGAACTTAGTTTGTTTTTGGGTTATGAAGAAATGAAACGTATAACTAAGCATATTCCAGAATATAACCTTGAGAAATTCCTCGATATTGATCTAGAAGAAATTTTTATGTATTGTGCGGTGATTTGCATTGAAAATCCTTATATTGCCAATTACATAAAGAAAAGAAAACAAATAGAGGATGAAAAGAATACTAATGAAAGGGAATAGGCTTCCCAATATCCTCCTATTATTTCTTATGATGAATCAGGTAACGAGGAGGTGCCTTCTATTCAACCAATCTCATCAATAAGGAGCTCCAAAAAGAGGATTGAACCCACACATAATGTGAAGAAGAAAAACAAAAGAAGGAGAAATAAGGTGAAAAGGTATCCCTCCCAAATGATTTTGCCCCTATTACTCATTGTGATGATGATAATTGCTATACTATTGGTGCTATCCATACTACTAATGATGAGAGTGATTCTGCTTATGATATGAAAAGGCCCAAGCTTGGGGATGCTATGTTTGATGAGAATGACATGTTTGAGAATATATTTGCTGCAATTAATGTTTGTCCCAAGCTTGGGTATGCCATGTTTAATGAAGATAATATTTCTAGCCTCCCAAGTTTTGATATACAAATTTGTTATGATGATAGCATGCCTCCTACTTATGATGATTATATTGATGAAAGTGGGTTTGGAAGAGTGTTAACTTTAGGAAGTAATGATCCCACTATTTTGGAGGATGTTTAATCTTATTCTGATAATTATGAAAGTGGATTTGGAGAGTTCATGACTTTATTTAGTAATGATTCCACTATCTTGGAAGAGGTTTCAATTGATTATGATGAGAACAAAGTTGCTACTTATGATGATTATTGTGATGATACTTATGCTATAAAAAGTAATGATGATTATATTTATAAAACTTGTCATAATTATGATTACCCTTTTCTGGACATTACTATTTTAATAAGGAAACAATTTATAGTAATCGAGTTTCTTATGATACTCCCACTATTCCGAATGAGAAGATTTTTGCTCTTGTGGAGAGTAATAAAATTTCTATGCTTGTAGATCATGAAAAGAATGCTTTATGTGATAGTTATATTGTTGAATTCATTCATGAAGCTACTGAAAATTATTATGACGGAGGAATATATGCTTGTAGGAATTGCAATAATATCAAGTTTCCTCTTTATGTGCTTAAAGTTTTGAAGTTATGCTTGTTTTGCCTTCCTATGCTAGTTGATTATTGTTACCATAAGTTGTTTTCTCACAAAATCCCTATGCATAGGAAGTGGGTTAGACTTAAATTTGCTAGTCATATTCTTCATGATGCTCTCTTTATGTTTCAATTCTTATCTTTTATGTGAGCATCATTGAAATCATCATGCCTAGCTAGGGGCGTTAAACGTTAGCGCTTGTTGGGAGGCAACCCAATTTTATTTTTGTTCCTTGCTTTTTTTCATGTTTAGTAATAAATAATCCATCTAGACTATGTTTACATGTGGTTTTATGATTTTAATTAGTGTTTGTGCCAAGTAGAACCTTTGGGAAGACTTGGGGAAAGTCTTTGAGATCTTGCTATAAAAAACAAAAACTTTAGCGCTCACGAGATTTGCTGCCATTTTTTACTGGAGAGTGCTATTTAGTTAATTCTTTTTTGAAGATGATTAATAGATAAATTCCTCACGTCCAGCAATTTATTTTAGAATTTTGGTGGTTCCAGAAGTATACATTTGATACAGATTACTACAAACTGTTCTGTTTTTGACAGATTCTGTTTTCATTGTGTTGTTTGCTTATTTTGATGAATCTATGAGTAGTATCGGAGGGTATGTACCATAGAGAAGTTGGAATACAGTAGATTTTACACCAATATGAATTTATAATGAGTTCACAATAGTACCTAACTGGTGATTTATTTTCTTATACTAACGGAGCTTACGAGTTTTCTGTTAAGTTTTGTGTTGTGAAGTTTTCAAGTTTTGGGTAAGATTCGATGGACTATGGAATAAGGAGTGGCAAGAGCCTAAGCTTGGGGATGCCCAAGGAACCCCAAGTTAATATTCAAGGACAACCAAGAGCCTAAGCTTGGGTATGCCCCGGATGGCATCCCCTCTTTCGTCTTCGTTCATCGGTAACTTTACTTGGAGCTATATTTTTATTCACCACATGATATGTGTTTTTCTTGGAGTGTCATTTTATTTTCTTTTGTCTAGCTTGATGTTTGAATAATATACCAAGATCTGAAATTCTTAAATATTAAATAATCTTCACATAGTTGCATAATTATTCGACTAGTCATTGGTCTTCACTTATATCTTTCGTAGTAGCTTGTCGTTTGCTCTAGTACTTCACTTATATCGTTTTAGAACACGGCGGTGGTTTTATTTTGAAGAAATAGATGAACTCTCGTGCTTCACTTATATTATTTTGAGAGTCTTTAGAATAGCATGGTAATTTTCTTTGGTTATGAAACTAGTCCTAATATGATGGGCATCCAAGATGGGTATAATAAAAACTTTCATATAAAGTGCATTGAATACTATGAGAAGTTTGATACTTGATGATTGTTTTGAGATATGGATATGATGATATTAGAGTCATGCTAGTTGAGTAGTTGTGAATTTGAGAAATACTTGTGTTGAAGTTTGTGATTCCCGTAGCATGCATGTATGGTGAACCGTTATGTGATGAAGTCGGAGCATGATTTATTCATTTATTCCCTTCCTTATGAGTGGCGGTCGGGGACGAGCTATGGTCTTTTCCTACCAATCTACCCCCCTAGGAGCATGCGCGTAGTACTTTGCTTCGATAACTAATAGATTTTTGCAATAAGTATGTGAGTTCTTTATGACTAATGTTGAGTCCATGGATTATACGCACTCTCACCCTTCCACCATTGCTAGCCTCTCTAGTACCACGCAACTTTCGCCGGTACCATAAACCCACCATATACCTTCCTCAAAAAAACCACCATACCTACCTATTATGGCATTTCCATAGCCATTCCGAGATATATTGCCATGCAACTTTCACTGTTCCATTTATTATGACATGCTTCATCATTGTCATATTGCTTTGCATGATCATGTAGTTGACATCGTATTTGTGGAAAAGCCACCATTCATAATTCTTTCATACATGTCACTCATGAGTCATTGCACATCCCGGTACACCACCGAAGGCATTCATATAGAGTCATATTTTGTTCTAAGTATCGAGTTGTAATTCTTGACTTGTAAGTAAATAAAAGTGTGATGATCATCATTATTATAGCATTGTCCCCGTGAGGAAAGGATGATGGAGACTATGATTCCCCCACAAGTTGGGATGAGACTCCGGACGAAAAAAAGGAAAAGAGGCCAAAAAAAGAAGAAAAGAGAAAGAAGGCCCAAATAAAAAATGAGAGAAAAAGAGAGAAGGGACAATGTTACTATCCTTTTCCACACTTGTGCTTCAAAGTAGCACCATGATCTTCCTGATAGAGAGTCTCCTATGTTGTCACTTTCATATACTAGTGGGAATTTTACGTTATAGAACTTGGCTTGTATATTCCAATGATGGGCTTCCTCAAATTGCCCTAGGTCTTCGTAAGAAAGCAATTTGGATGCACACCCACTAGTTTCTTTTGTTGAGCTTTCATACATTTATAGCTCTAGTGCATCCGTTGCATGGCAATCCCTACTCACTCACATTGATATCTATTGATGGGCATCTTCATAGCCCGTTGATACGCCTAGTTGATGTGAGAATATCTTCTCCTTTTTGTCTTCTCCCCAACCACCATTCTATTCCACCTATAGTGCTATGTCCATGGCTCACGCTCATATATTGCGTGAAGATTGAAAAAGTTTGAGAACATCAAAAGTATGAAACAATTAGTTGGCTTGTCATCGGGGTTGTGCATGATTTAAATATTTTGTGTTATGAAGGTATAGCATAGCCAGACTATATGATTTTGTAGGGATAGCTTTCTTTGGCCATGTTATTTTGATGAGACATGATTACTTTGTTAGTATGCTTGAAGTATTATTATTTTTATGTCAATATTAAACTTTTGTCTTGAATCTTATCCATCTGAATATTCTTGCCACAATAAAGAAGATTACATTGATAAATATGATAGGTAGCAATCCACATCAAAAATGTTGTTTTTATCATTTACCTACTCGAGGACGAGCAGGAATTAAGCTTGGGGATGCTTGATACGTCTCCAATGTATCTATAATGTTTTATTGTTCCATGCAATTATATTACACGTTTTGGATGTTTATGGGCTTTATTATACAATTTTATATTATTTTTGAGACTAACCTATTAACCGGAGGCCTAGCCCAAAATGTTATTTTATTGCATATTTCAGTGTTTTGAAGAAAAGGAATATCAAATGGAGTCCAAACGGAATGAAACCTTCAGGACAGTTATTTTTGGAACGGAAGCAACCCAGGAGACTTGGAGAAGATGTCAGGGAAGCTTCGAGGAAGCCACGAGGCAGCGAGGCGCGCCCTACCCCCTGGACGCGCCCCCCACCCTCGTGGGCCCCTCATGGCTCCCTTGACCGACTTCTTTCGCCTATATATGTCCATATACCCTAAAACATCAGAGAGCAGAATAGATCGGGAGTTTCGCCGCCGCAAGCCTCTGTAGCCACCAAAAACCAATCGGGACCCTGTTCCGGCACCCTGCCGGGGGGGGGGGTCCCTCACCGGTGGCCATCTTCATCATCCCGGTTCTCTCCATGACGAGGAGGGAGTAGTTCACCCTCAGGGCTGAGGGTATGTGCCAGTAGATACGTGTCTAATCTCTCTCTCTCGTGTTCTTGAGTTGGCATGAACTTGATGTATCGCGAGCTTTGCTATTATATTTGGATCTTATGATGTTTCTCCCCCTCTACTCTCTTGTGATGAGTTGAGTTTTCCCTTTGAAGTTATCTTATCGGATTGAGTCTTTAAGGATTTGAGAACACTTGATGTATGTCTTGCATGTGCTTATCTATGGTGACAATGGGATATCACGTGATCCACATGATGTATGTTTTGGTGATCAACTTGCGAGTTCCGTGACCTCGTCAACTTATGCATAGGGGTTGGCACACGTTTTCGTCTTGACTCTCCGGTAGAAACTTTGGGGCACTCTTTGAAGTTCTTTGTGTTGGTTGAATAGATGAATCTGAGATTTTATGATGCATATCGTATAATCATACCCACAGATACTTGAGATGACATTGGAGTATCTAGGTGACATTAGGGTTTTGGTTGATTTGTGTCTTAAGGTGTTATTCTAGTACGAACTCTATGATAGATTGAACGGAAAGAATAGCTTCGTGTTATTTTACTACGGATTCTTGAATAGATCAATCAGAAAGGATAACTTTTAGGTGGTTTTGTACCCTACAATAATCTCTTCGTTTGTTCTCCGCTATTAGTGACTTTGGAGTGACTCTTTGTTGCATGTTGAGGGATAATTATATGATCCAATTATGTTATTATTGTTGAGAGGACTTGCACTAGTGAAAGTATGAACCCTAGGCCTTGTTTACTAGCATTGCAATACCGTTTGTGCTCACTTTTATCATTAGTTACCTTGATGTTTTTATATTTTTAGATTACAAAAACCTTTATCTACTATCCAAATTGCACTTGTATCACATCTCTTTGCCGAAGTAGTACACCTACACAATTTACCATTGTATTGGGTGTGTTGGGGACACAAGAGCCTCTTTGTTATTTGGTTGCAAGGTTGTTTGAGAGAGACCATCTTCATCCTACGGCTCCCACGGATTGATAAACCTTAGGTCATCCACTTGAGGGAAATTTGCTACTGTCCTACAGACCTCGGCACTTGGAGGCCCAACAACGTCTACAAGAAGAAGGTTATGTAGTAGACATCATTGGCGGTGGAGTCTTGGTAGACGTGGGCCTGGCTGCAGCCCCTCAAATGTCCTCGGTAAGGGTCTTTCCAGGGGCCCGACAAGGGTCTTGCTGTGGCACCGCGGTCGTCCCCGGCAAGGATCCTGCTGGAGGTCTCGTGGATTTCCTTGGCAAGGATCTTGCCAAGGATCATCGTCTTCTGGTTCTCATCTGATCTTGTGTATTTATGATCTCCACAAAGATCTACATGCCACCATGGAGGTGCCTCTTGAGCCTTGGTTCCGATGTGGTTGATGGTGTTGGAACTCCTTGGCTCAAGGGCGGCGCGCTCTGCTGGCATTGGGCAAGTTGCCCCAGCAATGCTCTTGCCGGGGCTGCAGAGGCTGCCCCGGCAACGGTCTTGTCGGGAGAGTCCACCTCGCCCTCTTTCTCTCTGTGCCTCTGGTCTCGGCGTTGCTTAGGTTGTCTTGTGCTCCGGCTTCCCTCCTCTACCCTGCTCAGTGCGGCCGCAGGTGCGGCTCTGACTACCCGTGCACAAGTAAAGGGGTGCAAAGGAGAGCCCCTACTTTTGTACATCGACACCTGGAGTACCCAGTGGTTGTCTGGGCACCTTGAGTAATTCAGTGTTGTCCTGGGATATCCCAGAGTACCCGTGTGATCATCCTATGGTTTTCCACCCAGGCTCAAAGGGATCATAAGATTATTCATGCTAGAAACTTTCGTGTGCAGCCACAAGCCAATATGGGCTCTGGCATAGTTGAGTAAGTCGCGGGAAACCTTTCCATGATGGGCTAGCAGATGTAGGGGATTGTAGGTGTACCATGCTATCTATCGGTTAAGGGGACCTCTTCGGAAAGACTGTGTCTCGGTCATCCGTTTCTCAAACACCATGTAGTGCGAGAAATCCAACGGAGGAGATCAAGTCTTGTGGGGAAAAGTTTGCAAACCTCTGCAGAGTGTATAAACTAATCATGGTTAGCCGTGTCCCCAGTTATGGACATCTTGAGTATCTGGTACTTGAATTGTTGATTTAATCTCATCACGGTACTTAATTAAATTGTTGGGTTAATGATTACTTTAATTTGGGATTGAGTTGGAGGAACCTTCTCAATGTTTTCAACAAACTTCGTAGATAATAAAATATATTCCTTTGTTATAGGGAAAAACTAGCTTTGTGCAAATGCTAAACATAAAGCCTCCACCAACCAAATATGCATACAGCTATATATGTTACTTGTTCATTTCTTTATAGTGTTATCTTGCCAGTATATTCCATGTGCTGACCTACATAGGCTGCAACGTATTATGTTGCAAAGTTTTCAGACAAAGAGTAAGGTGCGTTGGGTCATTGTCGTGCACTCAGCTATGTCGTTGGAGTTGATGGACTCATTTACCTTCGAAGCTTCCATTGTTATCTTATTTAGATGGCCTTCAGCCATATTATTGTAATAAGCTTTCTTTTGACATATTCGATGTAATAAGTGTGTGATTGAACTTTCTAAATCCTTCAAGTAATGTGTGTGTCAGCATTACCGATCCAAGGATGACACTTATGCACAGAGATTTGACCGTCTGAGGTCGGATCGCTACATTGGGAGTCAAATTTTTTGCAATTGTTATTTGTGTCTTCTAAATGAGTGTTCGTTTCACATTAAAGTAGTATATTATTTGTTTGTTTGTGTTAGGTATCACACATGAATAAATACAATTGTTTATATGTCACTTGGAAGTTTGCTACTTCCACATGTAAAGAGGAAGAGGGTGTATTTGTTTATTGTGAAGATTGTTCGCTCCATATGTGAACTCACCACCAACTCCAACCTTTATAAGTAGTAAAGACATTATTTTGTGTCTTTATGCATATATTAAAAGTACCATCAAAAAATTTAATGCACATTTTTTGCCACTATGTAAAGATGCAAATTGTCACGGCTTCTTTCTTTTTGCACCATTTGAAAACATAAATTTGAAGATGGCAATTTTTTCATACCATGGAAATTTTGTCGTGCAAAAGACCAGTGTTTATTAGTCATAGAAAAAACTAGGCTTTATTAGTCATAGCTTAAACTAGGCTTTATTTTCGTTTTATTTTTTCATAGGAAAAAGGCACGTAGGCCCTGGGGTGGAGGGCGTTCGTGCTGGGGTTCTTCACATCCCGAACGAGTCGCTCGATGCCCCTCCCGACAGCGAAAGAAACACTCGGTCTGGGTCTCCCTAGACCAAACGATCGGGAGTTCGCTTCTTCATTTTGTGAGTATAAAGGTATGGCTAGATGGAAAACGAATACTCATGTATACTTTGAGCATGTCTCTGTTTAAGTATACTATTTTTGGGTATGCCTGCAAGTACCATTTATGGATATGTCTTGAAGGAATATACCACATGTATGCAAAAAGAGTGTATCATGTTTTTGGTATGTACCCATCCAAAGTATATCAGTTGTGTGTATATCTCCAAAGCATATGTGTGTATTTAACAATGGTATGCGGAGACGATATGTTAGGTATATATACGTATGGAAGAAAATGATGTGTGGATATTAGCATGTATCATACATTTCCAAATGTAAAAATATTAATTAGGATCACGTTTTATAATACTTGGTCACCTTATTTTTATAGGGAAATCCATCCTTAATTTTTTTAAATACCAGATCCCTTGAAAAGTAAAACACTAAAAAAAACACATAAGAGCGTCCTAATTATAGTCGAAGGGCCAATGGACGAACTTTATTAGATAGAAAGAGAGAGTTACAAACTGGTCAGTAGTCTAGGCGCACTAGAGCTGAGAAACCAAAGAAACAAGAGAGTGGAACGCTCATAACCGTGCTACAAGAATCACAAAAGGCATGAAAACCCAGTTGCCTAGTGGACCCAAGACTAAGCACCAAGCTCGAGAATGCATCCCGCCGATCGCCAGACGGCAATGTCCTCGCAAACCAGATCTAACACCTTGTCTGCACTACTTGCCATCTAGTCAAAGATCCTGGAGCTCCTTTCCTTCCACAGCCGCGGCTGGATCAGAATAACAATAGTGTCAAAATTGCGATGCATCATCTTGGGCACTCCGGCTCTAGCCTGCAGCCACCAATCCTCGATGAAGCTAAAGTTGTCATCCAGCAAGGTAAAGGAAATCCCTAGGCAAGCCTTGAAAAGCCTCCAGACATGATGCGTGAAATGGCAGTGAACGAACAGATGCATGCAACTCTCAGGTTCGGATAGACACAGGGTGTAGGATGCACTAGCCAGCTAGCCTCGACGAAGCAGGTTATCCGCTGTCAGACATTTCCCATGCACTGCTAGCCACATGAAGAACTTGCACCGTGGGGGGGGGCTTTAGACCTCCAAATCGGCTTGTTGCAGGCGAAACGCTCATTATCCATGAAGAACAAACTATAGGCGCTACTCATAGAGAATTCTTGGTCCTTTGTGAGCTTCCATATTGCTCGATCCCGCTCTCCTAGGGTCTGGTTCGTGGCGTGCATGATATCCCAAAAAGAGAGATACTGTGCGAGTGCCTGCACAGAGATGCCGACAGCGATATCTTTGACCCAGGACTGTCCTTGAAAAGCTTCACGGAGTGAAATACCAGAGTCTTTGACGAAGGAGAACAAAGCCAACATTGTGGCCGCGATCGATCTCCCGTTCGGCAGCCAGTTGTCCATCCAAAACTGTGTGGAATTCCCATCGCCAAGTGAGATTGCAGTGGCAGCACTAAACATTTCCAAAACCTCCTTCTCCTGGCTATCTAGCAGGAAGTGCCACGGTCTGGGGTTGCCAACCCACCTCAGCCATGGCCATCTGCATCTTAATGCCCATCCGAACAATCGTAGATTCAGGACCCCGAGTCCGCCACAATCTTTCGGGTCATAGAGTTGTTTCCAGGGGACTCAACAGTGCCCTCCACTCACCTCTTCCTCCCCTTTCTAGATAAAACCCTGACACTTCCTGTTAATGATCTTGATAGCCCATACTGGCGGGGCAAGCACCACCATGAGGTGGATGGGTAGTGCCATAAGCACTGAATTGACTAGCGTGAGCCGCCCCGTAGCCGGCAAAAGCTTATGCTTCCAACCCTTCATCTTGTTGGAGTACCTGTCCACCATAGGCATTATATCCTGGCATCTCAATCTGAAAACCAACAGCGGCAAACCCAAATACTTGATAGGAAAGTCTTGCTTTTGGCAGCCAAACTGTTGCGCCACTGAGGATGCCAGTTCTTCATCACAGCGAATGCACGTGACTAAGATTTTCGGCATGTTGATATAAAGGCCAGAGGCCTGACTGAACTGTTGCGAAACCGCAGAGACAACTTGAAGATCATTTAACTGTGGTTTGAAGAAGAGTACCGCGTCTTCCACAAAAATGGAATCCCTCGGGGTCGCGTTTCCCAGACCAAAATCTGGCAGCACCTGCCTCTGCGCCGCTGATAACCCACAAGTATAGGGGATCGCAACAGTTTTCGAGGGTAGAGTATTCAACCCAAATTTATTGTTTCGACACAAGAGGAGCCAAAGAATATTCTCAAGTATTAGCAGATGAGTTGTCAAGTCAACCACACCTGAAATACTTAATATTTGTAGCAAAATATTTAGTAGCAAAGTAGTATGGAAGTAATAGTAACGGTGGCAAAAGCAACAGTAGCAGTTTTGTAGCACTTGTAAAGTGGCAATGGGAAAGTAACTTAGCAAAGATCAATATGAAATGAACTCGTAGGCAATGGATCAATGATGGATAATTACGTCGGATGGCATTCATCATGCAACAGTTATAACCTAGGGTGACATAGAACTAGCTCCAATTCATCAATGTACTGTAGGGATGTATACCAAATATAGTCATACGTGCTTATGGAAAAGAACTTGCATGAAATCTTTTGTCCTACCCTCCCGTGGCAGCAGGGTCCTAATGGAAACTAAGGGATATTAAGGCCTCCTTTTAATAGAGAACCAGACCAAAGTATTAGCACTTAGTGAATACATGAACTCCTCAAACTACGGTCATCACCGGGAAGTGTCCCGACTATTGTCACTCCGGGGTTGCCGGATCATAACGCGTACGAGGTGACTATAACTTGCAAGATAGGATCAAGAACACAAATATATTCATGAAAAGATAATAGGTTCAGATCTGAAATGATGGCACTTGGGCCCTAGTGACAAGCATTAATGTAACATCCCAAAATTCTAAATTTTGGAATGTTATAATAATTAAATAGTTTTGATTGTTTGTTTGACTGTGGTGTGGTCGCTTGAGTGAAATTGAGTGAAATTCAAAACTTTATGAAAGTTAAATGAGAGGGAATAAAAGGACTTTCCCAAACTTTCATTTTTCATTTATGATCTCCGTGAATTCAAATTCTTTTCAAATACAAAACCCTAGAGAGAAGATGACATGACTTCTTCCATTTAAATAAATGAAAAGGATTTTGAAAATATTTGAATTTCATTTGGAAATATTTTCCAATTCAGAAACTTTAAGCAACTCAATGATTTTCATGAGAGAAGATAAAATGATTTCTTCAAAACATATGAAATATGAGTTGGGAGTTTCAAAGAAGCAAATTTAAAGTCCCTTTTGAAATTATTTTCAATTTGGAGTTATTTGGGTTTTATTCAAATTATTTTTCTCCAAAAATAAAATATATGGAAAATAGGGTAAAATGATTCCCTACATCAGAAAATTGGAGAGAAATAAAATTGAAATCATTTTGGTATTTTTAAAATGATTTTTATTGGATTGTATTGGAGCTGTAGCACTGTTTGATTTATTTGAATTTTTCTGGATTTTATTTGATGCTAGAAAATGTTCAGGTTGTAGAAAATCTTTTTCTGAAAATTTTGATATATTATATGCCTATATAATATTTTTTATTTATTTTGCTTTTAATTTTTTGTTTGTGTGGAAAAATGTTGAAAAAAACTTCTAGGCCACCGAACTGGGCCAGCCCAGCAAATCGCCAGGCCACGGCCCAGCCGGCCCGACGCCGTGCCCCGCTCGTCCCTGAGCTCAGGACGGAGTCCCGAGCCGCCATGGCATCGCCGCCGCCTCCGTGCCGCTGCCGGCCTCCTCTGCCCCCTTTACCACGCCACCCCTCACCCTCCTCTCCTTAAATACTGGAGCCCCGAGCCCCGTTTCTCTCCTTCCCCGCACCTGCGCCGCTGCACCGAGCCGCCGCATCCCGCGCCGCATCTCGCCGCCGTCGCCCCGCACCTCCCTGACCACCGCAGCCACCACGAACCTCACTGTCGCGCCGCGCCACCCCTCCCCAGCTACTCCGCCGCCGCCGCCGTTGACGCGACTCGCCGGAGCTCCGCCCGACCCGCTCCGCCAACCCGCAGATCTTTTCCATGGACCGGTATAACCAAACCCTAGATCCGTTTTCTGGTTTTTCTCGGTTTTCTTTAAAAAAAAACCCGATTTTTGTCTAGTTATTTAGAGAACGCTCGTTGGTTTAGCCTCTGGAGCGAATGAGTTCGTCAGTTTAGGTTCTGTAGCGAACGTTCGTTCGGTATAATTGTTCTTTTCTTTTTAGTTTTCTGCCAAGGACCTGTTTGTGAATATTTTATTTACAAATTAGCCCCTAATCTTCAATCTATCGCAACTTTTTACTTGTTTGTCCAAATCCAACGAAACCAACGCCCACTTCTTCGTTATGATCTCATCTATCCAGTTAAACAACTTAAACATGTTTTTGAAAGTTTAAAATTTGACTTTTCAAACAGTTTTGAATTCAAACTTCTTTTATTCATAACTCAAGTTTTATAACTCTGATTTAATTGATTCTTTTTGCAAATCGAAGCTCTTGACTTAAACTTTCTGACAAGGCCAAATTCACTTAATTTTGGTACTATTAGAAATTGTTTTATGTCTGTAAGAGTTATTCGCCTGTTTTCGAAGTTTTTCGAGATCTTTTCTTCGATTCTTTTGCATGAGTGCTTATGTATGCAATTGCTTGCTTACGATAGATTGACCGGAGTGTGACGAGTAACTCTATCAGGAGTTATGGGTGCGAATCATCTTCATCAACTATACAAGGAAAGTTCACACTTTGATCATACTTTTCATACCCAATTTTATGCATTAGTTTTACCCTCAAACAGTGCATGAGTAGGATTGGTAACATGCGGGTATTGGGAAGTAGTTGATGAGGTAGGAACCTATTGACTTTTATTCAAACCCTGAGAATTCTATGTTATGCTTATACTGTTATCCTATGCTAGTAGACGTGGGTTGGTTTGAGTGATCCATGACAGATGTGAGAGTTATTATTAATGGTTAAACTTAAGGTGGCTACTTTAATACACATCTGGGTGGATTGGTTGGGGCACCCTGGAGCACCCAGTGGTTTGCCTGGGCACCTGGAGAACCCAGTGCTTGCCCAAAGGGATCCCGGAGTACCCGTGTGATCACCCTATGGAATGCCACCCAGGCTCAAAGGGATCATAAGATTATTCATGCTAGAAACTTCCGTGTGCAGCCACAAGCCATTATGGGCTCTGGCATAGTTGAGTATGTTGTGTGACCTCTTTCAGTGGTAGGCTAGCAGATGTAGGGGGAAAGTAGGTTGTACTGTCTACCCAGAGCAAAGAGCTAATGCTTCGGAAAGACTATGTCTCAATCATCTGTTTCTCAAACACCATGCAGTGCGAGAAATGCAACGGAGGAAATCGAGTCTTGTGGGGAAAAGTGCGCAAACCTCTGCAGAGTGTACAAACTAATCATGATTAGGCGTGTCCCCGGTTATGGACATCTTGAGTATCTGGTACTTGAATGATTGATTTGATCTCGTCACTTTACTTAATTAATTTGAGGGGTTACGATTATTGTTTTGGGATTGAGTTGGAGGAACCTTCTCAATAATTTACAACAAACTTTGTAGTTAAATAAAATATATATTCCTTTGTTGTAGGGAAAATTAGCTTTATGCAAAAACTTAACCATCGAGCGTCCACCAGCCAAATATGCATGTAGTGATGGCTATTATTCATCATTGCTCTATGGTGTGAATTTGCTAGTACATTCAATGTACTGACCCTTTGTGGCTGCAATGTCTCATGTTGCAGGAACCTTAAGACGAGTAAGTGATACGTTAGGGTTACGATTTCTACACTCAACTTTGTCGTTGGTGTTGATGGGAATCCACAATCTTGTTGTTACTTCCGCTATTTGGATTGAGGTAATAGTATTTACGTTACTTTATACATGTGATTTACCTAAGTTATAAATCCTCGATTATTGTGTGTGTCAGTAAACCGATCCAGGGATGACACTTAAGCACAGAGACTTGATCCATTTGGGTCGGGTCGCTACAATTAAGCATAGCAAAGTCATAGAAACATCAATCTCAGAACATAGTGGATACTAGGGATCAAACCCTAACAAAACTAACTCGATTACATGGTAAATCTCATCCAACCCATCACCGTCCAGCAAGCCTATGATGGAATTACTCATGCACGGCGGTGAGCATCATGAAATTGGTGATGGAGAATGGTTGATGATGACAATGGCGACGATTTCCCCTCTCCGAAGCCCCGGACGGACTCCGGATCTGCCCTCCCGAGGAAGAACAGGAGGTGGCAGGGGCTCCGTATCATAAAATGTGATGAATCCTTCTCTTTGATTTTTTTCTCCCCGAACGTGAATATATGGAGTTGGAGTTGAGGTCGGTGGAGGTCCAGGGGATCCACAAGGCAGGGGGCGCGCCCTCCACCCTTGTGGACAGCAGGTGGGTCCCCCTCGGTTGCTTCTTTCGCCAATATTTTTTATTTATTCCAAAAATATTCTTCGTGAAGTTTCAAATCATTCTGAGAACTTTTATTTCTGCACAAAAATAACACCATGGCAATTCTACTAAAAACAACATCAGTCTGGGTTAGTTCCATTCAAATCATGCAAATTAGAGTCCAAAAAAGGGCAAAAGACTTTGTAAAAGTAGATACGATGGAGATGTATCAACTCCCTCAAGCTTAACCCATTGCTTGTCCTCAAGCAATTCAGTTGACAAACTAAAGGTGATAAAGAATAACTTTTACAAACTATGTTTGATCTTGTTGTTGCAAATATGTAAAGCCAGCATTCATGTTTTTAGCAAAGATTATGAACTAACCATATTCACAATAACATTTAGGTCTCACATTTACTTATATCAATGGCATAATCAACTAGCGAGCAATAATTATGAGCTCTTTGTTGGATTAACAATAATGCATATGAGAGCCACTCAACATTTTCATCGTGGTTTTCTCCTCTAGACCCCCAAAGAAAATAAAATAATTTCAAAGAAACACACTAAAATGTTTTTGGAGTTTTTTTTTCTGAAGGAAGCAAAAACAAGAACGAGAAAAACTATTTACACGGGAAATCTCCCAACAAGCAAAAGAAGAATGAGAAATGTTTTTGGTTTTTTTAATACTACTACTAAACAAGGAAGGAAACTAAAAAGAAGCTACAACTATTTTTTGGTTTTTCAAAAAGTTTTTCAAACACACAAGAAGAAATCGGGAAAAAGAAAATAAACTAGCATGGATAATACAATGAAAAAGTATGAACACCGACAACTGGAATGAGTGTGTGAAGATGAATGTAATGTCGGTGAGAAATATGTACTCCCCCAACCTTAGGCTTTTGGCCTAAGTTCGTCTATGCCCATGATCAAAGTAGCCCTCTCCGGTGTACTGAGGAGGATCCTGGGCGTTCCACTAGTTAGCGAGCTCCTACGGCTCCCATTGATAAATGGGCTCCTGATACGGATTAGGTGATGGTTCTGGCTCATGAACTGGGGATCGCGTCCGCTCCCTGTGTGCATAAATGTCCTCGGGCATGATGAGGTACTTGCCTGAATGAATATCAAACAAAGAATGTGCAGGCAGGGTAATAATCTGACAAGTCTTCTCGCTAAATACCAGGTTATATATGAGTCTCGTTTCATCATCTTTCCTAATAAAATCATGTGTTACCATATTTTCATAATCTAAGTATATAGTGGGTAGCAACTTATCCTCTCTCTCATTGTGCTTAATGGGTATCTCGAAGCATTTGTCAAGGCAGGAGGCATAGATACCTCCAAAGATAGGACCCTTCATACAGTTTAAACTCAACCGTCGCGCAACCATAGCACCCAAACTAAAAGTTCTATCGTGAAGTAAAGCATGGCACAAAATAGCAAGGTCAGGAGCACTAAGACCTCCACTCTCCCCACGACCAAGTAAACATCTCCCCACAAATAATGAGTAGTGGCGCAAAACAACAAAATGTAAACTAGCCACTCTCTCTTCCGACACCTTTCTCCTTTCCCCTACTATCATGGAATTGTCATGGCAGATGTCCTAGCAAAAGGACTTAGTCGTAGGGCCATCGCAACTAGGAAGCTTAAAGGGGTTAATCGGGACAAAGGACACGAGGGGTTATATACTAGTTCGGCCCCTTACGATGAAGGTAAAAGCTTACATGAAAAAATAGTAAAGATATATAACCTTTGAAGAGGAAAAAGGACAAAGGTCCTGCTTTATTACTTATCATAGTATATACAACGTCAAAGTATGTACATGGCGAGAGCCGGTGGCTAAGGTGTAGTATGGCCGAAGTTGAGCAATGTCCCACGGGAGGCGGGTCTCCTCCTCCGACTTACGTGAGTCTTTGTGCTCTCGAACGTCAATGAGGTAATATGACCCATTGTTTCAGTTCTTGCTAACCACAAAGGGTCCTTCCCAAGGCGAGGATAGCTTGTGTGCATCTGACAGATCTTGGATGAGCTAGAGCACCAGGTCACCTTCTTGAAAAGTCCTGGTCTTAACCCGGCGGCTGTGATAATGGCGCAGGTCCTGTTGATAAATTGTTGATCGAGCCGCTGCTAAGTCTCTCTCCTCATCTAACAAGTCAAGTGCATCATGTCTGGCTTGTTCGTTATTAGATTCAACATAAGCCGCCACACGAGGCGAGTCATGACGGATGTCACTAGGCAGCACCGCTTCCGCTCCATAAACCATGAAGAAAGGTGTCTAACCCGTGGACCTATTAGGAGTGGTGTTGATACTCCTCAGTACCGAGGGTAACTCCTCTACCCAACAACCCGACGTCTGTTGTAAGGGAACCATGAGCCGGGGTTTGAGACCTTTTAAGATTTCCTGATTTGCTCTCTCAGCCTGCCCATTAGATTGAGGGTGAGCTACAGAATAAACATCAAGCCGGATATGCTCACGTTGAAAAAACTCCTCCATAGCCCCTTGGGATAAATTAGTGTCATTGTCAGTGATAATGTTGTGTGGAAAACCAAAGCGAAAGATCACCTTTTTCATGAACTGAATCGCTGTGGATGCATCACACTTACTCACTGGCTCTGCCTCAACCCACTTTGTGAATTTGTCAACTGCCACTAAAAGATGTGTCTTTTTATCCTTAGACCTTTTGAAAGGTCCAACCATGTCAAGCCCCCAGACCGCAAACGGCCAAGTGATTTGAATCATCCGCAACTCTTGAGCCGGCACATGCGCTCGTCGTGCAAATTTTTTACATCCATCACACCTACTGACCAGATCCTCTGCATCAGCGCACTACAAAAAATACACTTCTGTGATGATACGTATTTGTCACAGTAGGTCGTGTTTTCTGTCATGCATGTACATCCATGACAAATTTATGACAGAATCAAGATAGTCATACATGTGCTGTCGTAGAAGTGTTCCATGACATTGCCAAAATTATCATCACGGAAGTGTCCACTTCCATGACGATAAATCGCGCGTCACAGAAGTGCTTTCGTCAAGGGTAACCGACACGTCGCATCCACCGTAACAGAATGCCGTTAAGCTATCGGGTCAGATTTTGGATCCGATAATCCGTTAACAGCCACGACCAATGCCGATTTTCCACATGTAAAATTCCCATTGGCTGACGGATCCACCCGCCAGCTCCGCGATGGCACAGGTGTCACTCATCCAACGGTCGAGATGGGCCTATGATATGTTGACACATGGACCGGCCCAAAAGTGGCCCACAAAGTTTAAATGGGTCAGCCCAACTGAAGGCCCATAAGATTTAGCCGACCATAATGGGTCGGCCCAGCTAAAGGCCCACAAAATTTAGCGAACCATAATGGGCCGGCCCAGCTAAAGGCCCACAAGATTTTGCGGACCACAATGGGCAGGCCCAGCTAAAGGCCCACAAGATTTTGCAGACCATAATGGGCTGGCCCAGCTAAAGGCCCAACATTCTCTGTCAAATCGGCCCGTCAACAGCCTGTCCTAAACTTTTCATCAGCGCGACCCATGGTCACTTCTGGCCCGTTAACAGTCCGCTAAGTAATTGGGCCGAATTATGGCCCGGTGTATTTTCGGCCTGTTAAAGGCCCGGCTTCATTTGGGCCCATTTACAGGCCATCAAAACTTTTGGCCCATAAACGACCGTGAAGGATTTGGGTCATATTTGGCCATGTCTGACATTCGGCTTGTTAGAGGCCCACTATAGCTTTGGGCCACTTTCGGCTTGTTGTCATTTTTGGCCTGTTAACGCAGGACGTAAACCATGGGCCATATGTGGCCCAACGTAATATCGGGCCCATTAACGGCCCATATAAAAATGATGATAATCTAGCCCGACCGAAGTCCCGGTCTGTTAAAGGCCCGTGTATTAGGTTGGCGCATTTACGGGTCGTCCGAATTTCGGCCTGTTAAAGATCCACAACGTAAATGGGCCACCATTTCGGCCTGCTAAGTCCAGTGGGTTATTTGGCACAATCACGGCCCAATCTCACTTTCGGTCTATTAAAGGCCCATGTTTTTTATGGGCTCGAGATATTTACACCTGTAAACGGCCTATTTTCACCGAGGGCCCAAATTAAGTTTAGGCATGTTAAAGGCCCACTATGGGCACAGGCCTACCAGAAAAATATGAAAGCTTATGCTGATTTAGGCCCAGATATTTTTAGTGGGCTACATGCCAATTTTGGCTTGTAACCATTTTTAGCCCAATTGGAATGGGCCCAACAAATGTTGGCATGTTGGGCTCCTATCAAGCTTTCGGTCGAATACATTACTAAGATAAACCTACACTATACAAAAATAGCATCGTAATTACTGCAGCCTGAGGCAGCATCATAAATGTTGTATCACAACAAAATAAATTCCAACCATACAACAAAAGGCCTGTTGGCATAAAGTTTACAGCCCTTCCAGATAAAAGCACCATCAGATGTATAGAAGCACAGATCATTTGACCTGAGTGCTAATGTTTCAGGCTGTAGAATCTGATGGAGCAGCACGATCTCCACCTTTTTTCCGCCATTGCTGTTGAACAACGAAGCGAATGTCTAATAGTCTCGTTTCAAAACCATTCATATCTTGACGACATTTCTCAACCACTATTCTTGTTTCCGAAACAACGTCCATTAGGGATTGGACTTGTGTCTGGAGCACAGATATATCACTCTGTCTAGCAGGAAGATTTTGTTCAGTAGGCGATTTGGACGAGGTTACATTGACAACCAACCCAGAATTACGCAGGAAGGTGCTTTTTGTACTGTTAGTCGAGAGATACTGACGCACTGCAGCAAGAGGTGACATTGTGCCTGTAGTAGCCGCATCACCTTCAGGTGGTTGTGGTTATTCAATCATTTGTTCCATAGCTTCCTGAAAGTTCGAACTTGTAGATTAGTGTACCAGATAAGTTACTAATGAGACAAAAACAAACAAAGTAGGTTAAACGTGTATACATAACTTATTTTGGTGAACTACTGTAATACATTAGCATGTATTGTAGTGCCTACTACATAATAAAATCACTTTCGGAACATATGTCCATGTAGCATGCCTACTGTATTGTTTATTTCCTCACATTCGTTGACATCTAACGATAAAGAGACATGGTTTAAAGTAGGATAAACATAGTATGACATCATTCATATCATGGGCAAATAGATATAAAACAAACATGCTATTTTATCATTGTGTGCACACGTGAACATAACAACTAGATTACAGATCAAGACCAAAAGAATATCATTCATCTCTTTTAAACCATGTAAGATGAAATGATACGTTAAGACAACTGTGAATAAAAGTGAACAGAGTAACTGACATTGGCTGCAAACCAAGTAGTTAAATGAACACATCACAATACCAATCAGTTCAAGGCAGGAGGAGTAAGGACTTACAACAGCGACTTGAACTGGTGTGCTCATGCCCTTCATCTTGCTAGTGTGGCAATCCTTGAAGATTTGCACTACATTCAGTTCAGGTTCTTTTTGGTCCGCACGGGCTTTCCTCTGTATTTGGCACAAGTCAATATAGATACAATAATATGGCACAAAAAAAGAAGGAAGTAGCAGCTATTTACAAGAGCCTCGCAGTGCGCAATATAGCTACGAGATCCTGTTGTCTGTTGGAATTTCACTTTAGAACAGTTGTTTTTGTTCTTCAAACAGTTAGCCTAGAAGAAGATACACTTGTAAGGCACATACATAAATACAAGTTCAATATGTGGTCTGATCAAATACATATAGCCTACCTGATACTTTGGACCAGACCAGTGTTTAACGAGGGCTGTCCAGTCTTCATCTGTAATATATTCAACTGGAGATGTTTGGGTGATTTCACTGTTAGCCTTGCCTTCAAAGTGAGATTTTCTAAGGTGGTACCAATACTGTCGCAGAGCAGACTAAAAAACATGAGTGCATGCTTGTTTAGTGCATCATCTTTCGGATCCAACTTGAACCTCATCTGTTGAAAAAAGAATGTGAGTCTTATTAGGAGGAAGCTAGAAAGTATGGGACAGAGCAAGACAATATTACTAATTGCGATGAATAACATTACTTACGGATAAATGGTCAAGGAAGGTGTTAAACTAGGTATTGTCTTTCTCATTCCTGTACTGGATCCACGTTGGGAGGATACGTGCATGACACCTAACGGCAACTGCTGCCTCTGATACTAACTTGGCTGACTCTGTAGCATCACGTGGCCTTTTTAAACCTGCCTCAAAATGGATCTCCATTCTTCCTCCTTTAGATTTTGTTAATCTGTCAAGCATTATCCCTGATGTCTGTTTCCGCTTGCGCCGTGGTGCTAGTTCAACAACGAATATGGAAAGTGTTAGTGTACATCAAACTATGAGAGTACATATAAAGGATCATGCAACTGTAACTTGACTCGGTCAGGTACCGTCTTGGTGTTGATGCTCATGAGGTTCATCTGATCTTGCCAAGTCATGTTGTGTCAGCAGTGCTTTGGAAGCAGTGTTAGGTGTGAAGGCAGCTTGGGAACTGGCCAGTTCCGGAGCAAATGAACGAGTACCTGGTTGAGATGCTGGTACAGTTGAAATGGATGCTGCAGCTGGTGGAGCAGGTGATACTGTGTTTGTAGATTTAGTCTGTGGACTTGGACCTTCTACTGCACTATAAGTACCAGCAAAATCTCGACGGCAGAACCTTCTCCGTTTCACCCGACGAGTAACAGCACTCCCTACTATATTATTCTCCTTGCTCTTTTTTGACTTTGCCATGTCAAGCTGTACCCACAACACAAAAGAATAAAATCACTCTTCAGAACTCATTGATGCATGATACAGACAAGTAATACTTTGATGTAAGACAACCGTATGAGGATGGAATATGTAAGAAAAACATGACGGCATGACATATTCACAGCTACGATGTTCAAACTAAGCAGAAGGATTTTCAAGAAAATAGAAGTAATGCAAGCTAGACACCATATGAAAGATGCAACCAATATTACTCCGCCAAGTTAAAAGTGTCTTGTCATAAGTGGCAATTCGAAAAATTAGAAGCAGTACAACATAGAAATCAATGCAAGATGCAACCACTATCAAACTGCCATGTTAAAAGCGTCCAATCATGAGTGACTATCAAACTTACTCTTTTCCTTCCTATTTTCTAATATTGCCTTATGAAGTCAAAACCACAAGAAGATGAATAAAATTAGCTCTGCATAACTGGTTGATGCATGATACAGACGAACACTACTTTGATGTAAGGCAAGCGCAGGATAGGAGGATGGAATATATACAAAAAAGACAGCGTTTCATATTCACACGTACGATAGGAGGATGGAATATGTATGAAAAAACAGTAAGCGGAAGGCATTTCAACAAAATTAGAAGAAATGAAAGCTAGGCACCATATGAACATGCAACCAAAATCACTCTATCAGGTAAAAAGTGTCTCGTCGTAAGTGCCATTTCAAGAAATTAGAAGCAGTACAAGCTAGAAGACAATGCAAGATGCAACCTACATCACAGTCCCAAGTTAAATGTGTCTTATGGGTAAGTGATCGTTGCAAGTATAAGTTGTAAGCTACATAGATGCAATTCAACATAATCAGAAGCAATACAAACTAGACATCATACGAAAAACGCAACCACGTATAACAGTTCCAAGTAAGAGCAAGCACCTGTGATGGTGGAGTAGGGGAGATGTGCTCATCATGTACACGTATGTTCTAGAAACAGGAACACGTGTCATATTCACAGGCATTATGTGTAAAGTAAGCAGATGCAAGTCAAGTTAGAAGCAATACAAGCTAGACATCATACGCAACATGCAACCACATATAATAGTGTCAAGTTAGAGCAAGCACCTGTGATGGTGGAGTAGGGGAGATGTGCTCATCATCTACACAGCTACGTTGACTGTCCAGCCTTGTGTTGTCTCGCGAATCTTGTTTGGAGGATGGCAGAGTAGAATCTGTAGAGACCCCCTGTTTGAGTTGCTCCGAAGGACCACCATCATCCACTGCCAGACTAATTTCCTTCAGCTGTAATGATTTTGCATTGTGAAGTCAAACCGATAAGAAAAAGGAATAAAAATCCCTCTTCAAAACTCATTCATGCATGATACTGACGAACACTACTCGGATGAAAGGCAAACACATGATGTGAGGATGGAATATGTATGAAAACAGGATGGTGTGACATATTCACACCTATGATGTGGTAACTAAGCAGAAGGCATTTCAACAAATTAGAAGCACTACAAGTTAGACACCATATGAAAGATGCAACCAATATCACTCTGCCAAGTTCAAACTGTATGGCGTTTCAACAAATTAGAAGCAGTACATGCTACAAATCATATGCAAGACACAACCAATATCACAGTGGCGACTTAAAGGTGCCTCATCATAAGTGACTGATGCGGGATATGCAAGAATAGTAGTCTGATGTAGAAACAGGAACACATGTCATATTCATAGGCATTATGTGTAAAGTAAGCAGATGCAATTCAACAAAGTTAGAAGCAATACAAGCTATACATCATATGCGACATGCAACCACATATAATAGTGCCAAGTTAGAGCAAGCACCTATGATGGTGGAGTAGGGGAGATGTGCTCATCATCTACACAACTACGTTGACTGTCTAGCCTTGTGTTGTCTTGCGAATCTTGATGGGAGGATGGCGGAGTAGAATCTGTAGAGAACCTCTGTTTCAGTTGCTCAAAAGGACCACCATCATTCAATGCCTTGCCAATTCCCTTCAGCTTTATTGATTTTGCATTGTGAGGTCATGCCGACAATAAAATGGAATATCATTCGCTCTTCAGAACTCATTCATGCATGATACTAATGAACACTACTCTAATGAAAGGCAAAGTCATGATATGAGGATGGAATATGTATGAAAAAATGGACGGCTTGACATATTCACACCTATGATGAGGTAACTAAGCAGAAGGCACTTCAACAAATTAGAAACACTTCAAGACACCATATGGAAGGTGCAATCAATATCACTCTGCCAAGTTAAAACGGTCTCGTCATAGGTGGCGTTCATCAAACTAGAAGCAATACATGCTAGAAATCATATTCAAGACGCAAACCAATATCACACTGCCAACTTAAAGGTGTCCCATCACAAGTGACTGATGCAGGATACACAAGAAGAGTAGTTTCATGTAAGAACATGGTGTGATAGACAGATATAGTATGTACCCAAAATAGGAAAGCGTGTCATATTCACATTATCATGTGTAAGCTAAGCAGATGCAGTTTACACTAATTAGGAGCAATACGAGCTAGACACCATATGCAACATGCAACCAGATATCACACTGCCAAGTTAGAGCAAGCACCTTGGATGGTGGAGTAGGGGAGCGGAGACTTGGACCTTGTAATGCACTATCAGTACAAGGAGAATCGGTACAGATGCTCCATTTATGTTGCTACAGAGGACCACCATCATCGCCTTCCTTACTCTTTTCCTTCCTCTTTCTTGATTTTTCCTTGTCAAGTCAAACCCATAAGAAAAAGGAATAAAATTTGCTCTTCAGAACTCATTGATGCATGATACTGACGAACACTACTTTCATGTAAGGCAGCCGCATGATAGGAGGATGGAATGTGTATGAAAAAGAGGACGGCATGACATATTGACATGTATGATGTATAAAGTGTAAACTAAGCACAAGGTGCTTGAACTTGTTAGAATCGATGCAAGCTAGAAACCATATGAAAGATGAAACCAATATAACTCTGCCAAATTAAAAGGGTGCCCTAACAAATGTATTTGACCAAATTAGAAGCAATACATGGCAATAGGCTAGAAATAATATGCAATATGCAACGAATAAAGGTGACTCATTGTAAGTGATTGATGCAGGATACAGAAGAGAGGTAGTTTCATGTAAGAACAAGGTTAACACATAGATGTAGTGTGTACCAAAAATAGGAAGGCATGTCATATTCATAGGTATAGTGTGTAAACTAAGCAGATGCAATTTACCCTAATTAGAAGCATTACAAGCTAGACACCATATGCAACATGCAACCACATATCACACTGCGAAGTTAGAGCAAGCACCTGTGATGGTGGTGTAGGGGAAGTGCGGTCTTCAGGTACAGAGCTACGTTCAATATCTTCATTTAGGCTTGCTATTTCTTGAGAAACATGTGGATAGGATGAAATTGCATTCTTTATAAGAGTATTGTGTCTCATATTAACCCACGCGCGTGACTGTCTCATCATAAGCGATAGACGCAGGATACACAAGAACAGTAGTTTGATGTAAGAACATGGTGTGATAGGCAGATGTAGTATGTACCAAAAACAGGAAGGCGTGCCATATTCACATGTATAATGTGTAAGCTAAGGAGATGCAATGTAACAAATTAGGAGCATTGATGAGGGATACACAAGAAAAGTAGTTTGATGTAAGAACATGGTTAATAGAAAGACGTAGTATGTACCAAAAACAGGAAGGCATGTCATATTCATAGGTATAATGTGTTAACTAAGTAGATGCAATTTACCCTAATTAGAAGCATTACAAGGTAGACACCATATGCAACATGCAACCACATATCACACTGCCAAGTAAGAGCAAGCACCTGCGATGGTGGTGTGGGGGAATTGCGGTGATCAACTAGAGAGCTACGTTGACTATCTTCATTTAGCCTTGCTGTTTCTTGAGAATCATGTGGGGAGTATGACACTGCACTCTTTAAACGAGTAGGGCGTCTCACAGTAACCCACTCGGGTGACTGTCTCATCATAAGTGATTGACGAGGAATACAAAAGAGCATTAGTTTGATGTATGAACATGGTTAATAGACATATGTAGTGTGTATCAAAAACCGGAAGGCATGTCATTATCAAAGGTATAATGTGTAAAGTAAGCAGATGCAATTTAACCAAATTGGAAGCAATACAAGCTAGACACCATATGCAACATGCAACCACATTTGATAGCGCGAAGTTAAAGCAAGCACCTGGGATGGTTGTGTGTAGCAATTGAGATCATCAACTGCAGAGCTACGTTTACTGTCTCCAACTGCTGACACTGCACCCATTAGAGCGCTGAAACGCTTAGTGCTTATATTCGAATTACACTGGAGCGACTTCTGTCTTTTCTTTTCTGCATTCACCAACACTGCATCAGAGTCCGAAATACCCATGCATAAAAAAACAATAGTGTGAGTATGGGTGAAGTGTGTGCACAATTAGTACAGTGTAAAGGTAGCAGATAGCAGGTCTGTGAGAAATAAATGACGGGAGACATATGATAGCTCTACAACATGCATGGCACACTAAATTACTACAGGATTCTATGAAAATAACAGTCGACTGAAAGCAAATAGGTCAGTCCAGTTTTTCTGCACCGTCCGATGTACAAAGAACGAGCAGATCGCTTTCATCTACTATAACGCCCCGAGACCGATGTGCCAGGTGTCGTCCAGTTATTCGCTGTTGTTGCCATGTCATTGCTTGCGTGTCATGCATCTCATATCATGTCATCATGTGCATTGCATTTGCATACATGTTCGTCTCATGCATCCGAGCTTTTTCCCCGTTGTCCGTTTTGCATTCCGGTGCCTCGTTCTCCTCCGGTGGTCATTTCTACCTTTCTTTCGTGTGCGGGTGTTAAACATTTCCGGATTGGACCGAGATTTGCCAAGCGGCCTTGTTTTACTACCGGTAGACCGCCTGTCAAGTTTCGTACCATTTGGACTTCGTTTGATGCTCCAACGGTTAACCGAGGGACCGAAAAGGCCACGTGTGTGTTGCAGCCCAACACCCTTCCAAAGTGTCCCAAAACCCACCTAAACCCCTTCTATCTTCTAGAGCGTTCGATCACGATCGTGTGGCCGCAAACCGCACCTCATTTGGACTCTCCTAGCTCCCTCTACCTATAAATATGTGCTCTCCTCCGAAATTCTCACGCAGACGAAACCCTAGCTCCGCTCCTTGCGCCGCAGGACAATCTCTCCACCGCGCCGTACATGTCCGCCGCACCCTCCACCTCACTCCGACCAATTGGGTCGTGCCACGTCAGTAGCACCGCCGCCCCGAGCCACCCACGCTGCACCACTTGGCACCGCCGCCTTCCTCCGCCGCGCGGGCCCGCAGCGCCCAG
>NC_057806.1:178025863-178031837 GCF_018294505.1 Triticum aestivum | reverse complement strand
TGTGCCCCGCTTGTCAGCCGCCCCGCTCACCGGCCGCCTTGCTCGCTCGCCGCCGGCCGCCGTCCGGCGCCACCGCCCTTCATGCCGGCGCGGCTCCGCCGCCCCGCCGCGGTTAGCTCGCCGCGCCGCTGTCCATTCCGGCTCCCGGCCGCCGCCGATCCACCGGAGCTCCACCGCGCCTCACCGGAGTCGTCACCCCTCGCCGGAGCTCGCGCCGACCTCGCTGGCGTCTTCCTCCGTTCCGGCCGGATCCGATCCGGGGAGTGGGATGAGATCCACCACTCCCCCGATCCAAATGTCTTCACCTCAATCTGGATCTCCTCATCCCGGATATCCTCGTCCAGTTGACTTTTCACGGAGGGTATAATTTCTACCAAGTCCCCGAGATTTCCAGATTCAAATGCCCTTGTTCATCATGCCATAACTCATCGCTCGTAACTCCGGTTTGGGCATATAGCATATCAAAATGTCCGTCTCAGAGAGTACATCATTTCATCTCATTGCATGATTTTCATTTGAGTTCATCTTGATGCCCGAAATGCTGTTGGAAGAGTGCTATTTGAGTTAATTGTCAGATCTGCTGCTCCAAATAGCTATTTGTCATTTTTGCCATGATTAATGTGTGCATGATATGCTCCTGAGCTCTACATGAGTTTTGTTATATGCTTTGCCATCTTTCCAGAGGTGCCATCCATGTATTTTTTTGAGGTGTGCGGTGATTAGCACAAGCTTGCAAAGTAGTGCATTCGTTAATGCTGATTTCAGGGACTTAGCAATTCCACTAAGTCCTTGATCTGTTTTTATCAATATGCCATATGTTCATGTTGTTTCCTAGTGATCTGTGCCTCTTTTGAGGATGATCAGTAAGGATGTTTTGTTAATCTTGTAGTGCTCTATCCATCCATGTCTTTGTTTGCAATTATGGAGCACCCTAACTTGAGTCAATTGAGCTCTACTTTTGCTATTTCGTGAACCTGGGTAGATTGTCTACTTGTTAGCGATTTTGCCGAGGATGTTGTTGTTGATCCGTGCATGCTATGTTGTTGTTCTTGCCATGTCTAGCTTATACAATGTGTATTCTTGATGGGTGTATGCTTATATTGTCATGCCATGCTCTGTAGTGAGTGCATCGAGCTCGTAAACATGCCTACTTGATATCTGATTTGCATGCTCCAGTTTTTCACTAAGTCTGAGATCTGATTATGTTTTTGCCATGTTCACATGCTTGCAATTGTATTTTCTGATCCCTTTTGGCTCAAGGTCACTAAGGGACTTTTGTTAAGCTCTTTGAGTAGCTCCATGCCATGCCTTAATTTGCCATGTTAAGTTCCTGTAGCATATATGTTTCTAGCTCCAAAGTGTGCTACCTGATCTGAAATCCCAGGCTTGTGTTAATTTCACTAAGTCTAAAACCTGTTTACCAATTGCACTTTTGCCATGCTTGGTTGAACCTGTTAATGGATGAATTGGCCGTAGCTCAGTGTTCATCTTTTGTCAAGCATCATGAATGGATCCCTGCCATGTATTTTGTTGCCATGTTTGGGTGCTGTAGCATGTTTAACTTGTTACATTTAGATGGCTACTTGCTGTATATCGCAGACCGGTGCCATATTTGAATTGCTTGCCATTTCCAAACCGTGCATCTGATTCCGGCGTTCTTTATATCGATTTCAACCGAAATCACCTAACCTTTCCAGTGGCACACTTGGATTTCCAAGTTGAGGCCAGGTTCATTCATTCCTTGTCAAATCTTGCATATGCATCACATATCGCATCCCGCATAGCATACCATGTTTGCATCATGTTGTTTGAGCTTTACACGTCGTTGATTTTGTCCTTTTTGCTTGTTTGTCTTGTTTGGGTAGAGCTGGGAGACGAGTTCTCTAACGAGGAGCCCGTTGAGTTTGCTTTTGAGGATCCAGTCAACTCTGACAACTTTGCAGGCAAGATGATCATACCCTCGAAATCACTTCTATCTTTGCTTTGCTAGATGCTCGCTCTTTTGCTATGCCTATGCTACGATGCCTACCACTTGTTTATCATGCCTCCCAAATTGCCATGTCAAACCTCTAACCCACCATGTCCTAGCAAACCGTTGATTGGCTATGTTACCGCTTTGCTCAGCCCCTCTTATAGCGTTGCTAGTTGCAGGTGAAGATTGGAGACCGTTGTTGGAACGTTATTTACTTGTTGGGAAATCATTATATTATCTTGTTATCTTAATACATCTATATACTTGGTAAAGGGTGGAAGGCTCGGCCTTTTTCCTAGTGTTTTGTTCCACTCTTGCCGCCCTAGTTTCCGTCATAATTGTGTTATGTTCCCGGATTTTGCGTTCCTTACGCGGTTGGGTAATAATGGGAACCCCTTGACAGTCCGCCTTGAATAAAACTCCTCCAGCAATGCCCAACCTTGGTTTTACCATTTTCCACCTAACCTCTTTTTCCCTTGGGTTTCCGGAGCCCAAGGGTCATCTTATTTAAACCCCCCCGGTCCAGTGCTCCTCTGAGTGTTGGTTCGACCGAGTAGACTGCGGGGCCACCTCGGGGCAACTTGAGGTTTGGTTTTACTCGTAGGATGTCTCATCTGAGTGTGCCCTGAGAACGAGATATGTGCAGCTCCTATCGGGATTTGTCGGCACATTCGGGCGATGTTGCTGGATTTGTTTTAACTTGTCGAAGTGTCTTGTAGAACTGGGATGCCGAGTCTAATTGGAATGTCTCTGGAGAAGGTATATCCTTTGTTGACCGTGAGAGCTTGTCATGGGCTAAGTTGGGACTCCCCTGCAAGGATTTGAACTTTCGAAAGCCGTGCCCGCGGTTATGGGCAGATGGGAATTTGTTAATGTCCGGTTGTAGAAAACCTGAAGTTGACCTTAATTAAAATACATCAACCGCGTGTGTAACCGTGATGGTCTCTTCTCGGCGGAGTCCGGGAAGTGAACACGGTGTTGGGGTTATGTTTGGCGTAGGTTGTTCTAGGATCACTTCTTGATCATACTTTTATCGACCGTGCTTTGCCTTCTCTTCTTGCTCTCATTTGCGTATGTTAGCCACCATATATGCTAGTCGCTTGCTGCAGCTCCACCTCATACCTTTACCTTACCTATAAGCTTAAATAGTCTTGATCGGGAGGGTGTGAGATTGTTGAGTCCCTGTGACTCACAGATACTTCCAAAACCAGTTTGCAGGTGCCGTTGAACCGTGCAGATGACGCAACCAAGCTCAAGGAGGAGCTCGATGAAGATCTTGTCCCTTTGTGTTGTTTCATTCTAGTTGATCAATAGTGGTGCCCAGTTGGGGTCGATCGAGGACCATGTCGCATTTGGGGTAGTCTTCTTTTATTTTGGTTCCGTAGTCGGACCTTGATTGTATCTGGTTGTTGTAATGCTTTATTCATGTATTGTGTGAAGTGGCGATTGTAAGCCAACTATGTATCTCTTTCCCTTATGTATTACATGGGTTGTGTGAAGATTACCTCACTTGCGACATTGCTTTCAATGCGGTTATGCCTCTAAGTCATGCTTCGACACGTGGGAGATATAGCCGCATCGAGGGCGTTACATCTACCTCCAGCGAGTCAATGTTGACGATCTTCCTCGAAATGCCAGCGACCACTGGCCCAGTATTCCTCCCCTGCCTGCGCCCTCCCCTTGACCTCACCGCACCGCCGTGCTTGGCACCCCCCCGGCCATCCATTCATGCCCCGCCGACCTCTAGATCGGGCGCAAGCAGCTCCTGCGCCCCACAGCCCTATGATAGACACCAATGCGCCGCTTCCCCGGGGAACATGCGGACTAGGTGCTCCGCGCGCCTAAGCGGGTGCGGCTTCTTTTAATTGCGGTTCGACTGACCCTGAATTGAAATCTAGGCGGGCTACTGACCTCTAGCAAAGGTGAAATAGTAAAAGGGAGGAAACCTTGTGCATTTAGTATCACGAAGAAGATGCAGTAAGAAGCGCTCAACTAGTTTATTTCATGGGATGAATACGTGTGAGCGGAGACGTAAGATTTGCACGAATAAGGGAAGAGGAGTACCTCTTTCTGCTGGCAGTGTTGTGTCCTCCTTTTTTTCGACGATCTTCTTGTTGTTCGCCGGAAACCAGATTTTTGGAGGACGGTGCAGCCTTGGACGAACCCATGGCCAAGTTGTTGAGTGTGGTGCGGTGGTCGTCTGTCGGTGGCAGGGAAGAAGATCCGAGGCGGCGAACGACGGCGTAGCAGGAACAGCTCCGATGCAGTGGACGGTTGCGACAGTGGAGCCGCAGAAGTGAGGCGCAGGACGGCGTGGTCGGAGTGGTTCTAGTACGGCGCACGTCGAAGTTGGCGTCGTGGAGGCAGCTCTACCTCGGCTTCAGCTACTAAGTCCTTGAGGGCTTTGCGGTTGCGTTGGACGACAACGTCGGGGTACCGGCTCCGGCGTGATGGAGGAGGGCGGCGGTGGATTGGCCGCTATGGGGTGGAGGACGGAGGAGGCTGGGGTTTCGCAGCTGGTGGAGAGGGCGTTTTCGCGCCCACGGATTATGAATGGGGAAACGGAGGGAGGCGGGGAACTAAGGGGGAACAATGTTTCGGTTTGAGACACGCTTGTTTGAAATTTGGGGAAAGTTACAAACTTTGCCCCCATCTAAAATTTTGAACATATTGCGGGTTGGGGGTAGGACAGTCATGTCAAGTGTCCCAAATGTGGGCGGGATAGATTTCGGGCGAGCGCATGGGTAGGCGCCCACGACGTATGAATGCTTCTCGGAGCCGGTTGAGACTGGCGTCTTGGTGAAGTTACAAACCTACCCCGGTTTAGACCTTTGGACATCAGGCCGATAGGCTACATGGTCCAGAGTCAGGACAGTAATTTCCTACCACCAAAACATTAGTCTTGCGCGGTTTCGGGTGACCAGAGGCCTATTTGGCGCTTCGTTCAATATTTGGGAGCAGAAGCATTAACGTTTTCGGTTCTCTTGAATTGAACTTTCAGGATTTGTCAAACTTCACAAATCTTTACTCTTGAAAATCCTAAAGCTACGATTATTTTGGAATGGAGGGGTACATTTGAATATACATTGTACACGAGTATATATTAAAAAATATGCAACTTACCTCAGTTCATGCATGGTTCCAGATATAATCTCCTTGGTTGCAAAAAAAAGTTAGATATGCCTATGAATATATATAGCATGTTCAAACTCACAACAAAGATTGATGCTCCCTTTTCCATCTGATTTACAAATGCCATTATCTCAGGTTCAAATAGATGAATGCACTTCATATGAATTCGAATCTTCGAAACCCCCTTTATGTTGAATTCGACATGTATTCTATTTCGTAGCTAGCAATTTGGAATGTATCCATGCAAGTGACAAATGTATAAAGTGCTTCACACTAACAACATGGAGTGCACTAATTAATGTTTATATATGAATTGCAAAAGCATCCATTGCCTGTATTTCAAACTACTCTCACTCTATGGATCAATAATATGAAATAAACACATGCACATGCTAGAATTCAATAGAGTATGGGTGTCTGATAGACCAATTTTCGTCCATACGCAATTTGCAAAATTCATGATCTCATCCAAAAATAATAATGCCATTTATATTTTAATTTAATGCGTAGAACCGCCTTTTACACGTAGATGCCCTATGCCTCGCCCCGTTCTCACAAATGCGTTATATATCTCTCTATCTAACGCATAAGGGCACACACTTTATATGCATCGGCATTTATCTTTCACACATGCTCACAGTCTCTCTCAGGGTGTCGGGGTGTCTCACGCACATGCTCTCTCTATTTCTCTCTCTCTCTCTCTCTTTCTGACTACTATGTACCATTCTTTTCACTAATCTCAGTTGGAAAACACTATTTCTCTCACATGCATATATACACATGCACGGTCTCTACTAGCCCTCTATACGCACATATATGTGCCTACGTGTCTCCCGCACGCACATTATCTTTAAGCCTCTCTTGCACACA
>NC_057806.1:177985045-178025588 GCF_018294505.1 Triticum aestivum | reverse complement strand
CATCATATCATTCGGTAGGATATCCCTGGCTGTTAGGCTGGATGGTAATACGAGGCAAAGTTTTACCCTAGTTCGGATCGGACCCTTGCAGTTGAAGAAAGAGCCTACTCCTGGTACTGTATATAGGTGTGTACAAAGTACACGTGAATAACAGGCATTGTGCGTGTGTGTATACTATCGACGAACTAGCCCCCAAGCTTGTATAACATACTAAGGGCCTAGGGTTACAAATCATATATAGTCGGCTTACCACCAGTGGGGATAGAGTCCTCCGCGACTCTAGTAGCTTCGTGTTGTACGTTGAGTCCTCCACATGGGTCTTCGTATAACACGTCTCGGTCCAATCTATATGTGGCATAGGATGGAACCGACCCATGAGTCTTCATGTTGACCCACCACAACTAGAAATGATGTGCCCACGCCACCACACACGCAATCGGCCACTAAGAAAATAAGCATATACAATAGTACAACGGTATCTAGCTCACGATACGTCTCCATATTTTGTTGATGACACTGACGGACTTTGCATTTGATGCGTGCTCCGTATTTTGTTGACGATACTTATGGTCATTGTATTTGAAGCGAAAGCATGATATGGTCACTGGACTTCAGAATAAGCTCATCACGGTCACTACATACATTTTGTCGTGCTAACCAACATGTGGTTGGATGGTTAGAGGACAATGGTTTCTCGAGCCCACCAAGGTTAAAGTCCCGGTGCTCGCATTTATCTTGTATTAATTTCAGTATTTTCCGGCGATGTATGTTCAGTGGGAGGAGACGTTCCACTCGACTACGAGGCACCTATGGTGACTTCGTAAAATCTCAAGATCATATATGCTGGCCCACTCTCTCGAAGGTGCTCATAGGGGTAGGGTTCGCGTGTGTGCGCTTATAGCGGTGAGTGCTTGCGCGTATATATGAGCCCTTGCGTCTGTACCGTGTTAAACAAATACATATCATGATTATACGGCCACTGGCTCACCCATACAACTCCGTATTTTGTTGATGACACAATCAATTGACCAGTCAAACGTTCCACGCGGCGCAACTAGTGGTGCACCATCGAGGCGCGTAACCATGGGGCCCACCTGTCAGCCCGTATATGAAAGAAAGAAATGGTAGTTTGAGTATGTATCGTGTTAATAAAATAGGAGTACATTTTAGGGTGACAATACGGTCACTGGCTCACCATACAGCTCCGTAATTTGTTGATAACATGATCAATTGACCAGTCAAACAGTCCACATTCAGTAGCGCACATTACCATAGGGCCCACCCGTCAGCGCGTATATGAAGGATAGAAATGGTAATAAATTAGTGGTCGGTGGGTATTCAAAGTCGTGAGACCTCTGGTTGGCAGTCACCGGCGGTTGGGGGCGTTCATTGGGCGGTGGGGTGGGGAACCCCGGAGAAAAAGCTCGGCGGGGGGGCTAGAGGGATGGCCGGTGCGGCGGCGGACCGGCGGTGGGGAGTGGTTTCTGGGAGGGCGGGCTGGCCGCGAGCGGCGAGGGCTGGCGGTTCGGCCGGTGGTGGCTGGCGGCTCAGGGGGGTGGAGTTTGATGATAAACTAGAGCCCTTGATTCCGTATCCAACGGCTGGAAAATCTAATGACCAGAGATGAAAAAGTCAGTTGACTGACATGTAGCCTCACCCCGCACGTACACATGCACGCACGCAAGACACGCACGCATGTAGGCATGCAACACTGACACATACACACGCACGCATGCTGGCATGCAACACTGACACGTACACATGCACTCACGAACACACGCACGTACACACCCATGCATGCAACACTGAAACGTACCCTTGCATGCACGCAACACTCGCACGCCTGCATGCACACAGAACACGACGCAAGACACACGCTCAACCTATACGTGCATGCACCCTTTGTTAAGGACATGGATTGTTACGGGTATTAATCAATCTTATCTGTGATAAGCAGAACATTGATGTTTGTAGCGGTCTATATGAATCACAATGTATCGAACGGGCTATCAACATAGTAGGCTTATCAACATGAAAAAGATGACGTCACACTCAATGAACAATCATCGGTTTATGAAATGCCCGCTTCTGACCGCCCTGGCCCACCAAAGGTTCCTCTGCTGGGTCACTGACATGCAGGCCATGCACCCAAAGAGCCCACACGTCAATGGAAGAACGGCGTGGTGTCCTAGGTCAGAGTCGAGGGTGGCACTCGCGGCACGCCCGGCTGAACACGCCTCCGTGCCGCATTCAAACGCCTCGATGAAACCCGCCTGTGTGGAAGCCGAGAAACCCACTCTGGACACACGTCTGTTCATGACCAGGCCGGCATTAAACGCAACGCCGGCCGAGCTCCTCCCGTCCGCCTTCTATTTAATCTCCTATTTAAACGAGGCCAAACGCCGGCCAAGAATCGGACACCTCCGCCGCTCCCCTATCTCCTCCACCATTTTGTCCAGTCTTACAATGGCTTATGAAGAGTAGTTATTCCGCATCCAAGCCGGATGGGTAGCCCGCCGGATACGAGCTATGCAGCTCGCTGATCCACCTCCCTCCCCGCGCCCGACGGAGCCAGTTGCCGCCCCAAGCCGGCGCGCGTTTCAGCAACTCGCCGCTCCAGGCCAGCTCGACGAGGAGCGGGGCACGGGCGTCGTTGCTGCCGTCCACGCCGTCGCCTCGTACCACGTCTCCCATTTCTGTGGCCGAGACTCCCATGCCGGCGGCCGCGCCATGCAAGCAGCGATAGAAGCCGGGTGCGCGGAGAGCGACGAGTCAGTGGCCAATGCCTCTGTGTCCGCCGCCATCATCGAGGAGAAGTAGAACACAGGAGGCCGTCGCCGCTTGGGTCCCATGAAGGCCACCGCGGAGGCGACGCCAGCGTACATAGCAGGTGACTTGTCGGATTCTTTTGTTGTGAGGACCTTCGTCGACCCCGCATGGGCTCCACGGAAGAGGGGAATGTTAGGATGAACTCAAGTCGGTGCCGGCCATGGCGAAGTAGTGGCCGGTGATGAACTCGAACCGGTGCCGGCCACCATCATCTTCGGCACCATCCAATGATATCAGTTGGGCAGTGGGGAAGCGAGCCGTCCTTTGCGCTGATGCATATACCTCCGGGGCTCCCGGCAGTCCGGTGATCGTGCCGCCGGACATGAGGAACACAAATCGATCGGCGGCGACCATTTAGGCCGGGTATTATATACCTGTGTTGTCCAGAACTAGCACCGCGTTGTTCATTTCAATGTAATGAAATCCGTCATGTTTGTATGAAAATCCGGTATTTTATATGATTTCCGTCGTTGTTTATATGAAATATCAGTTTGTCTACATGTTTGCGTGAATTTCGTCCGGTTGGTTGAGTTGCTGTCATAATGTGTGCGGCTATGGTTGGATGGCGTAATTTGCGGGTCGTCGGTCGGTCTGTGTGCGGCTCGGGCGGCGTTGTGGGACAAAAAACACAGCTCGTGCGAGCTCGTCTCCAACGTGCGTGCTGGAGGATGCATGACAACATGAGCACCCGAGCCATTGCTCGTTCATCGGTGGCAAAGGCACCGGTGGACAAAAGGGTCGCCAATATTTTGGCTACCCCGGGCAAGATCCAAACAGCCCCTCCCAATAGATTCAAATCCCTCGTTCGCCGTGGAATTTTGCCATGTGTTGTTTTCATGGACTAGCAAGATGCATGTGCATTGCATGGAACATCAAGATGCATTTTTTACAAACTCCCGCATGCATGCAAGGGATAATTAATGTCCTCCTTTGCTAGTACCACGAGGCAAACACCATTAATATTGCATTGATTAGTGTTAGTGGCCTTGTATATCTGCAAATTGTAATTTTGATAGTGGCCCCTTGTATATAAAAATGGAGGGTGAAAGATGAGAGATAAGGTGAGGAGGAGTTGGGCGTGGTGGTGACTGGTGGTCGGACTGGGCGGAGGCATGGGAATGGACGGCGCCTTATGTCTAGGTTTGTATCTCTCTCTCTCACACACACACACGTAGGTGGGGGACGTGCATGAAGAGAAGAGGTGCACGCATGGTGCACGTACTCTCGTCTCTTTCCCAACCACACCCGCGCGGGTACACGGTGGAGCTCATTTCTGTACGAAAAAGGCAGCCCACGTGGTAATTTGGCACGTGGGCTGGTTGTCCACTTGGTGAAGGGAGGATCGTCTACCATGAGTGAACAAACAAATTGCGACTTGACGCGTTATGTTAAATTAAAAAAAGAGGCAAACCATGTGGGGGCTACCTTAGAGGCAAGGCTTTATACACTTGAGTACTTTTGATGTGTCCTGTCAACTCGCAGAACGAGGAGAAGCTTGCTTAGTATGCCATCTCCCCCGCCCACGGGCACGGTGGCTCGCGGGATGAGGTGAAGCTTGCTTACGAGTAGTAGTAGTACTACTACTACTGTATGCCTTTACGCCCGCTCCCTCGCCCACGCGCACGGTGTCTCGCAGCATGAGGAGAAAATTTTACTACTCCCTCTGTTTACTCCTCGTCCCTACAACGTACTTTGGTTAGTACTCCCTCCATTTACTTATACAAGGCCACTATAAAAAATACATTTTGCATCTATACGAGGCCACAAATAGTAATCGAGACAAAAGTTACTACTCCCTCCTTTCCAGTTTATGGCTCAATTTCAAAATCTCTCCAACCAAGGTAGACAGTGAGTGGTCGAATTAATTTCGTAGTTTGCACAAGTAATTAGTACACTCGTTTTTCTCAAGAATTTATGTTTACCGAGGCATTAATTAGAACGAATGCATGAATGACCACTAAATTTCCATGAACTTGTACATGCATTGGTTAGTTTCCTCTTGACACTGATTGCGTCGGGTGATCTAACGCACCTCAAAATCCAACATGTAATGGTACTACTACTAGTATAGTAGAATTGAGACTTATCAAACGGAAAAACGGATGTTTTTTAGATGAGACCTATAACCCTAGTGGGTACGTACTCCGTAAAAACAGATTTTTCCAAAACTAAGTCGCTCCCTTTCATGAATTCTGTAGTATACTCCTCCGTTGACGCTCCCTTTCATGAATTCTGTGCTTCCTGTCGCCAACATGTGGGACATATAGCAACCGGGTGAACGTGTCAAGCACCAAATAACAGTGCAGAACAGTAGGGGGGCACCCCACTCGTACCGGCCCAGTAGTAGTAATGAGCAATGAGACGTCAAATCACAATGCCGCACCTTCCCAGATGGACGAAGCAACCATTATTTCACACTTCGGTTCGCCATCATCTCAAACCACGTAGTATTGCTTCTGCCTCAAGAGGGACACGCGCATTGCCTTGGTACATCATGACACGTGGGACCGCATGACAGGCCATGCTCCCCCGCCGATCGCTCGGTAAAATCACCTCATTTTTACTATACTTCCTCCGTATAGGTTTACTACATGGCATGCACGTCATTCTAGGTTGAGAATTTAACTGGCTATATATGTGATGAACAGTACTCTAGCCTTTTAAAAAATGTATACTTTTGTACAGTAGTACTATCGATGGATTGCGCCATGGAGCAAAAATTGAAATTAAAAAAAGGTGGTACATATAGAGAGCGCCCGTCGCCAAATTATGCATATAGTACTATTAAAAAAGCTAGTACGTGCTTAATTGGGGTGCTAAATTATATTAAAGAAATACTAGTAGTATGTACATACTGAAGAGTTAAAGTAACGAGAAGAAACATAACATAGTTCTGCTAGGGGCTCAGAACAACACACCCCTCAAATTAAACTAAGCACACCTGAAATTAAACTATGCAACTAATCTGGTAGACACTGCATTAGAAGTATAGAACCACCATGAGCAATGACACTGCCACCTTACTCGGAGTCCCCGTCCACGTCCTCGACTTCGTCCTTGTCCCTCTCCCTCTTGGTCGATACTTCTTTGCTTGAACCGCACACTTGGCTGTTGCTCTTCATCCAACCCTTGTAGATATTGAAACAAAGGAAGCCATCCATTGCAGCATAGTGGATGTGGTCTATATCTAGTACATTCCACTGCCATGCATGATGATGAAATGTGTATGGAGGTTTCTCCAGTTTACCGTACGAAGGATGAACCATGGCTCCTGCCAGGGTCAGCATTGAAGGCTGACGAGAGGACACCAGCCGATTCTTCTGGATGTCGAAGGGGTTGCCTACAACGAGACCTATCCGACACAGGACATCCCTGTCGTTCTTAAAGTCTACGGTAACGAATTTCACTGTTTTTTCCTTGAGGAAGTTCTTAAAATCCTGGCACTCAACGTCGGCATGGCATATGTGGTAGACCAAGCAAACGTTATGTACGCAAACCTGGATCACGGCGGGCTTCTTCCTCTCTTCGTCCTTTAGATCCTTCTCTGGTCCCAGGACTTTGGTGTACTCAACATCTAGCCCAGTGACCCACTCATCATCTGAGTTTTCGAACATGCGTCTGAAGCGAGAAAGGCATCCTTTCACCATCGCGCAAGAACGGGTGTAGATGACGTCATGGATTTGGGAGGAGGGTTAGGATTAGTGGAACTGTCATAATGTGAATGGACGGGACGACTAGGAGCGAACCGCCGTAGTATTGAAGGACGTGCGGGGACGAGTAGGAGCGAACTGCCAGCATGCGAACGGCAGGGTAGTGGCTTTCCATTCTCCCATGATACGGGCTTCCGAGAGCCCTTGGATCTGAGATCAAACGGTTGCATGGCGTGATTCTAGACCTATGGGTGAATATCCTATCCTGGAGGGTTATTCTACAAATTTTCAGCAACTTAGCATGCGACCATTTGATCTCAGATCGAAGGGCTGCCAGCAGCCCGTATCATGGTCGCGCCTACCACGACCGTCGCGTCGCTCGCGCGGTCGCGCCCTTGGAGATTTAACATGGTGCGTTAGGCTATCTGATGTTGGCATGTCATACATAGTCATCACTTAGTCACTCATAGTACAACAAGGTTGGCTATAAGGTTGGCTATAAGTGTATTTTTTACTCCTCTCTATCTCTTTCTTCGTAATGGAGGTGGTCAGGAATCGGGAGACTCACGCCGGTCGTAGCACCGCAGTTAAAATGATAATGGCAAGTCAAATCACGGGGCCCCACCTGTCCAGCAGTAACTCACTATCAAATCACACAGCCCTACGTTTGCAGCAGCTTACTCCCTCGTCTTCTCGCGTCTTTGTCGAACCGACTAGGCAGAACTGCCCCGCCTACCGCGCAGGAAAAGCCCCGCCCTCGACTTTTAAATACAACTACATCCGCTTAAGAATCCAATGATATACTTTTTGTGACATAGTAACTCATATTTAGTTAGTCAAATGGATGACCTAGAACTACGTGCATGACCTATAAACCGAGACGCCTAAAAATAAAAAAACCAAGACGGAGAGGGTAGTTCAGCACGTATCTTTTTAGATCAATATAGTCGGGATTCACCAAGGAGCAAAACCAAGTGGTAGGCTGCTCCTGTCATGTTGGCGTAGCAACTCAAGTAGGGTCAGTCCGCACACGAAATGGTGACACACTTAACAAGACCCCTTTGGCCGACATGTGGCTCATCCACCGTCTTGCTCCACATGCGATGCACCAAATTACAGTTCGGAGCAGCGGTTGGAATTGGAGGCACCCCGGTCGTAGCACCGCAGTAGTAGAAAATGAGCGATGAGGGGTCAAATCACAAAGCCCCACCTTTCCCGCATTAAGCTGGACGGACGAAGCAACCATCATTTCACTCTAGGGCGCAAGAGCATAAAGAAAAGAGAAAACAATGATGCATGCGGCAGCTACCTAGGGCACCCTAGGGTAGGGGTCTCCACTACAGATCCTTTTTTTTGAAAACGCCTCCACTACAAATTGGCTTCTCCCTCGTCCTCTTGAAGAAAACCGATGATGAGTGCGGCGGTAGGGTTTGTAGGAGTACTACGGCGTGCGGGGCCACGTCGTAGTAAACGGGTTTGAGTCGATGCCTTAAATATGTGTGGGCCACTTGGTTTTACGGGAACGAGGCAGCATTTTGGGTTCGGGGACCAGTGGAGATATAGTACGTACAAAAAATTGTGGACGTAGGTTCGACCGAAAGGCAATGATGCATGGGCCCTGCATTTTGATATACCCGGGGCCACGTGAAATTTTCTACTCTACTCAAAACTAGTAAGGTACACATGTATTGAACGCATGAGATTTCGAAACCAAATTATGAATAAATACACACTATAGCATATAAAGCTTTGAGTCATATATGCATGATGTAGATGTTCGTTTAGTTCTTATAGTTCATCTCATTCAAAATCAATTAGTTTTATAAAAATGTTAAGATTCATGGGGTTGTGCATTGTAAATCATAAAGTAAAAAAACAAATAATGGAAATTCATTTAGAAAAAATAATCAATTATGATACAGAAGATTCTAGAACAAAGGAGAAGTGCTTGTGTTTTGAGGTTTGTGCATTATGCTTAAGTTCAACCATGGAGTCTTCTAAATTGTACATGTGGCAAATCTGGTGGAATGTTGATGATATCCAACGGCCGGTAGTGCTCGGATTTTCCTATCTCTGCACTGTCGGGTTAGCTTCATCCAACGACCATTTTTCAAAGTTATTGGCACACTATATAGTTCTTGTGCCATAGTTGCATGTTTTGGAAAAAAGCTACTAGTGGGTTGTACTATCTATTTAGGAATAGAAGATGTATACATGGAAGTTGTAGGGGAAGAGATGACATGGAGAATCTCAATTCCTATGAGTAGGGATTGGAAAAGAGATGTCATTTGGTTCACATCATAGGAACTTTTCTATTGAATCTAGAGATGACATGTATCTCAATTCCTATGAGGAGGGATTAGAAAAGAGATGTAATTTGGTTCATATCATAGGAACTTTTATATTGAATATACGCTAATGTTTATTTCCCTTTGAAATTAAGGGAGTATAGGAATCCATTCATATGAACCAAGTGGCTCTAAAGCTATAGAAATGATATCATGTTTATTTCCTTTGAAATGTGGAGTATATGAATCTATTCATATGAACCAATTGGCTCTAAAGGAAAAAATCCTATAAAAATCATATCATATAGAGTTTGAAAGTGCAACTATCCCTAGGTGGTTTTGGTAATTCATAACAACATATAGCTCATTGAGCTAATACTATTCCAAGATAATTATTTCAGGAAAGCTCAATGATTGGCATGGCATGGATGTGAAAGTGGAACCCTCAAATGCTAAGGACAATGGATTGGCTCAAGCTCAAAAGCTCAAGACTCTTCATTTTATATTTTAGTGATCCAAGATCACATTGAGTCCATAGGAAAAGCCAATACTATTAAGGAGGGATGAGGTGTTGCTTAATGAGCCTCTTGCTTCATGTGCTTAGTGATATGCTCTAAAAACCCTCAACTACTTTCCCACTTCCACATATGACCTAAACTCTAAGTCAAACTCGGTCCTACCGATTCTTCCTATCCGGCGCCACCGAGTTTCACTTGTCATTAGCCACTGCCAAACCCTAGCAATTCGGTTCTACCGATAAGGATCTCGGTCCCACCGAGATGGGGTTGCAAACTCTCTGTTTCCCTTTCGTAACTTTTCGTTTCCACCGAAAGAGCGAATCAGTCCCACCGAGATTGCAATGTAAACTCAGTGTTTCCCCTTTGTAACTTTTCGGTCTCACCGAGTTCCACTCGGTCTCACGGAAAGAGCAAATCGGTCCCACCGAGTTTGCCTAACCAACTCTCTGGTTAGCTAATTACCAAATTCAGTCCCACCGAGTTTGTGTAATCGGTCTCACCGAGATTACGTTATGCCCAAACCCTAACCGAATCGGTCCTACCGAGTTGCATGTCAGTCCCACCAAAATTCCTAACGGTCGCTAGGTTTACTATTTCGGTCAGACCGAGTTTTCTGATTCGGTCCCACCGAGATTGGTAAATTGTCTGTAACAGTTGGATTTTGTGTGGAGGCTATATATACCCCTCCACCTCTTTCTCATTCAGTGAGAGAGCCATCAGAACACACACACCATTCCAACTCATATGTTCTGAGAGAGAACCACCTACTCATGTGTTGAGACCAAGACATTCCATCCCTACCATATGAATCTTGATCTCTAGCCTTCCCAAGTTGCTTTCCACTCAAAACTTCTTTCCACCAAATCCAAATCCTATGAGAGAGAGAGTTGAGTGTTGGGGAGACTATCATTTGAAGCACAAGAGCAAGGAGTTCATTACCTACACACCATTTGTTACTTCTTGGAGAGTGGTGTCTCCTAGATTGGCTAGGTGTCACTTGGGAGCCTCCGACAAGATTGTGGAGTTGAACCAAGGAGTTTGTAAGGGCAAGGAGATCGCCTACTTCGTGAAGATCTACCGCTAGTGAGGCAAGTCCTTCGTGGGCGATGGCCATGGTGGGATAGACAAGGTTGCTTCTTCGTGGACCCTTTGTGGGTGGTTGCTTCTTCGTGGACCCTTCGTGGGTGGAGCCCTTCGTGGACTCGTGCAACCGTTGCCCTTGGGTGGAGCCCTGTGTGGACTCACGCAACCGTTACCCTTCGTGGGTTGAAGTCTCCATCAACGTGGATGTAGGATAGCACCACCTATCCGAACCACGGGAAAACATCCGTGTCTTCAATAGCGTTTGAATTCTCCAAACCCTTCCCTTTACATTCTCGCAAGTTGCATGCTTTACTTTCCGCTGCCCATAAACTCTTTGCATGCTTGCCTGAATTGTGTGATGATTGCTTGACTTGTCCTAAAATAGCTAAAATCTGCCAAGGACTAAAATTGGGAAAAGGTTAAGTTCTTATTTGGTCAAGTAGTCTAATCACCCCCCCCCCCTCTAGACATACTTCAATCCTACAAGTGGTATCAGAGCTTTGTCTCCATTTGCTTGATCTCCATAGCTTTTGGTGGTCATAGCCTTGGTTTCACAACCTAGGAGAGTATGGCGTCTAGCGAGGGAAATTATCACCGTAGAGGTCCTTACTTTGATGGTACTAATTTTGCTAGTTGGAAGCATAAAATGAAAATGCATATTCTTGGACATAACCCCGCTGTTTGGGCTATTGTGTGTCTTGGTTTGCAAGGTGACTTCTTTGATGGGAGAGAACCAAACCGTGAAGCTACCGCGGATGAGTTGAAGATGTTGCAATACAATGCTCAAGCTTGTGATATTCTCTTCAACGGATTATGCCCAGAAGAATTCAACAAAATCAGCCGCCTTGAGAATGCAAAGGAAATTTGGGAGACCTTGATTGATATGCACGAAGGTACCGACTCCGTCAAGGAATCCAAGTTGTATGTGCTTCAAAGCCAACTTGACAAGTTCAAGATGAAGGATGGTGAAGGTGTCGCTGAAATGTACTCTAGGCTTGCTCTCATCACAAATGAGATTGCTGGCTTAGGAAGTGAAGAGATGACCGATAGATTCATCATCAAGAAGATCCTAAGATCCTAAGAGATGATACCGTGTGCACATTGATCCAAATGATGCCCAATTACAAAGATCTCAAGCCAACGGAAGTGACTGGAAGAATTGTTGCTCATGAGATGTCACTTAAGGATAAAGAGGAACTTCACAACAAGTAAAGTGGTGCCTATAAAGCCTCATGTGAAGCCCCTACATCATCAAGTGAGAAACAGGACTTCAACGAAGAATTGAGCTTAATGGTGAAGAACTTCAACAAGTTCTACAAGAGTAGAAGCAAAGATAGAAGCTCCAAGTCAAGGTCCTACAATGACAAAAGAACTTCTAGTCGAGAGAGAAACTGTTACAATTGTGGAAGACCCGGACACTATTCCAACGAGTGTACGGCTCCCTACAAGAGAAGAGCAGATTCTCCAAAAAGAAGAAGCAAAGGATCACCACCAAGAGAGAGGAGTAGATATGATCGTTATGAACGAAGATACTCACGGAGAAGCAAGGGTTCGGAAAGGAAGGAAAAATCATCAAGGAGCTACACAAGACGAAGACATCAAGCTCATGTTGGTGAATGGGTATCCGGCTCCGACTCCGACAGCCACTCCGAGAGAAGTTATCACTCCAACTCCGAAGATACTCAAGATGAAGGTGTTGCCGGTCTAGCACTTGTGTCAACCAACTCCTACAACATATTTGACTCACCAAATGAAGGAATTGGAAGATGCTTCATGGCCAAAGGTCCTAAGGTAACACACCCCGAGTATGTTGATTTCAATAGTGATGAAGATGACTTGTTAGGTGATGATTTGCTTGGTGACAACTCTAGTGATGAATACTATGATGAAAGACCAATTAATCATGCTAATCAAGATAAAACGAATGACAATGATAAGGAGAAGATTAAGGCTCTAACTAAAGAACTAAAAACTCTTAAGTTAGCTCATGACACTATCTTCGAAGATCATCGAGAACTTTTGAGAGCTCATGAGAAGCTACGCTTTGAAAAGCTCAATCTTGAGCAAGAGCATGAGTTCTTAAAGGCAATCAATGATGATCTCTGCAAGAAAAGTTCTTCTTACATTGCCAAGCGTTTACTCTTATCAACTTACATGCCTCAAGTCAAATCTAACAAGAAAGATTCTTCCTCTAGTATTAACAATGATCATGCTAAATCCAATATTGTTGCTTCTAGTAGTTCTCTTGATTCCACTAATGATTCTCTTAGCCAAGTTAGACTTGAGCAAGAAAATAGCTTATTGAAGGTAATTATAGAGAAAGGAGTTTACAAAAGCCTTGCCGGGAGTAAGCAATTCGAGGAAATTGTGCGCAAGCAAGGAATGCACCGGAAGAATCAAGGTATTGGTTTTGAACAAAAGTTCAATGCCAATGGAGTTGAATGGGAAGAAGATCAATACCCCAAGACAAAGTTTGTCCCTCAACAAGAGAAGTTTTTCAAGGGGACACAAGCTCAAGATGATCTTCCACCACGAGACTATGAGCAAAAAGGCAAGGACAAGCTTCAAGAGGAAATTGATGCATTTGAAGAAGCTCCTAAGACCTTAGTCAAGTGGATTCCCAAGACTACCTCAAGTTCCACTTCAACAAGTATGACTACAACTCCAAGGATTCCCATCAAGATGATGTGGATCCAAAAGAAGAAGAACTAGAGAGTTCTTGAGGGTGACTCCGCCAACATACTTCACTCTTATCATTTTGGCAAGAACAAGTGCAATCAACTTCCACATCTTGCACTAGTTCAAGGAGTCACAAACCCTCTTGTTGGTAAGACAAGGGACAAGGTAACCTAAAAGTGTTCATGGACATCATCTTTTGTGTGCATCACTCTATGTCTATGGATATCCTTGTTTGTTCCTTATGGGACTAACCCATGTAGGTATTGAAAGTGCAATTCACTCAAATGGATAGCTCCAAGAGATCTACATCAACATTGAGCATCCACATCTTCAATGTCTACATGAAGTCATCATCGACAAAACCCAAGGTTAGTTCATCCCTCTTAGGGGGGATATCACATCTAGGGGGAGCTTTACTCTAAGACTGAGCTAAAGCAACTCTAAAGATGTGAACAAAACAATGCTTTATGTAAAAGTGGTAACCCCACTTGAGCTTAAACGATGGGTATGACCTACGATCAAGTGTTCTCACTTGACTCCTAAGTCAATATACTCATATATAGATGACCTAGTCATCGCAAATTGCTTGATAGATGCTAGAATTGGTTGTGCATGCTTTGCCACATATTTCATTTGCTATCTTATTGTGTGAGCATGCTGATTGCATATTTTACTCATTCGAGGACATCCACTTGTTGCTTTGATTGTTTGGCTTTATCTTCTTTTGCCAAGTGGATGGACAAGAATGCCTAAGAACCTCCTCTAGCTATCTATGCTTTTCTCGTCTCAAACTCTATTCATGCTGCATCACAAAATTTGATCAAGTCAGATTCGAACCACTCTGTGTGAGGAGCGCTCGGAGTCCCCGATTCGTCATAGACTTAAACTTCCAAAACCTCTTTATGATTCTCGGTCTGACTGATACTCCACTTTCGGTCCTACCGAGATCATTAAGTTGATCTAAGTTTTCAATCTCGGTGCAACCGATTTGAACCTTTCGGTCTCACCGAGTTTCGATAACTGCACGCAGTTATGAATCTCGGTGCCACCGAGTTGTTCCACTCGGTCACACCGACAGGGTCGGGCTATATATAGTCACGGGCAAAATTTGGAAATTTCTCCAAACCCCTCGCCCGCACGATAGCCTGCTCTGCCCTTGAGGTCTCCGGATCGTCTTCTCGCCGCCAGCAGCCTCCAGTCGCTGGTCTCCGTCGCCGTCAACGGGATTTCTGCCCAGCCGTTGCCGCCATAGCAAGTCCCCGCCGAACTAGGGTATGGACTTGATCTTTGTGCTATTCCTCAATCTGATTCCTAGCACATTGTGATCACATTGTTTCTGGCCACGTTTGATAAACTTCTATCCAGTCAAAACACTCATAGATTAGGTTTGATTCGAAAATTCTAGGTTTAGGTTTCCGCCGAAACCATCTCGGACCCACCGAGTTGAAAAACTCGGTCCCACCGATTTGTCTTATGCCATTGCACAAGTAAAACTCGGTCTGACCGAGAATTACTATCGGTGTGACCGATTTTTGAACTCAGTAAAACCCTAGCAGTCTCGGTGCCACCGAACTGTGACTCGGTCTGACCGAGTTCACTAGTTTAGGTTCCAAAACTGCTTCGGTATCACCGAGTTTGAAAATCGGTAGATCCGAGATGATTTCAGTGGGAAACTAAAACTAATTTTTTGGATCATTCTTTTTGCAAAAATCTCTGCATTTTGTGATGCTCATCCACTCTATCTCTTCTATAATCTATTCACAGGGTCAGCAATCAGTTTGCAGCATGTCAGACCAGAGTGATAGCCAGAATCTGTCAGAGCAGCAAGTGGTGATGAGTGAGGGCACTAGTCCCTCCAGTTCATCTGATGAAGGCAGCAGGAGCACTCCTAGCAATTTTCCAAAAGCTGCCATGAGACAAAGGAAGAAGAAAACCTCAGATTCTGAAGATGAGGACTATGTGGCAGAGGAAGAGGCCACCTCCAAGAGAGTTGAGCCAGCTCAAGGCTCAAAGCCAGGCCTGAAAATCAAGAGGCCAGCAGGCAGGCAACCCATGTCAAAGGCTAGAGCCTCAACTGAGAAGCCTGCTCCCATTGAGCCCATTGCAGCTGAGGGCAAGAAGAGGAAAGAAAGAGTGAAGAAGACTATAGCCAAAGTGCTTGGGAAAGCCTCCATCATGGTAGAAGAGGAGGAGGAAGAAGAGGCAGCTGCACCAGCGCCCAAGGCAGCCAAACTTATGGGAGATGCCATAAGGTCAGGGGGAGCTGCATCCAAGCCCAAGGAAGCACCTAAGGCTGCATCTAAGCCTAAGAGTGCACCAAAGAGGAACACACGGAGCATTCCTGCAGCTAAGATGAACAAGGCCCCAGTGCCTGAGACTGTTGTTGAGGATGAGGAAGAGAATGTCCTTCGGAAGCTAAAGCCCAAGATCCCAGACCACAATGATGCTCATCCTGTGGCTGAGGATATGAAGCTCAGGAGAGACTCAGGGCTCAGGAAGTGGAGAGAAGCAGATCCATATGCTTCTAGGAGAAGGACTGCAATGGACTACAGATTTCATACCAAGGAGCAGCAAGATTTCTATGAGACAGTGCTACTTGACAAGAAGCCAATCGTATGTGACATGAGATGGGTCGACTAGACCTATATCAAGGACAATGAAGAGTACTACCCAGGAGTTCAGGACATCTTCAAGGCGTGTGGAGTAGAGGACTTTGTTGGGCAGAAGCTCACAAAGTGGAACAAGGAACTGATCATGCAATTCTACTCCACAGCACACTTTTATCCGGATGGCAGGATCACATGGATGTCAGAAGGTAAAAGGTACAACTCTACTGTTGAGGAATGGGCGAAGCTAATCAATGCCCCAGAGGAGCAAGCAGATGAATTGGACATTTATGCCAAGAAAAAGATGGACCACAACTCCATGTCCAACATGTACAAGGAGATTCCGAATGAAGCACTTGACACGTTCAAGTTTGGCTCAGTGCATTATCTGCTCTCAGGATTGCCTACGATCAACTGGATCCTTTGGCACACCCTTCTGCCCAAGTCTGGAGATCACAAGATGATCAGAGGTCACGCGATCAATTTGCTTCATGTTTTTGACGTGCCTCAAAAATTCAAAGTTATGAGCCTCATAGTGGAAACGATCAAAAGGACTGCGGCAGATCAGAAGAGGAGCTGTGGATATGCCCCTCAGATTCAGGAGCTCATCAACTCCAAGATGGGCACGGGCGTATATTTGTTGGATAAGGAACACCTGCCCATCCGTCCAGATTTCGAGGATAATGAAGTTGTTATGACTAAGAATGAACCATCATCTGCTCAAGCATTTGCAAAGAAGGAGAAGGCGAAGAAGGAGAAAGATGCCAGGATGCCTACTCAAGCGGAGGCATCTGATTACTTCCTGAAAACCAAACAAGAGCAGCTCAGTTACTTGATTGCGTCCACCCTACGGATTGAGCAGAGTATAGCCACCCTGACTCAGAGCCAGGCAAGCTTAGAGAGGATCATGGAACAAAGATTCTATGACTTGGACATCAAGGTGACAGAGATACAGACTGCCGTGGAGCAGCTCCAGGACGACATGAATGAGAGGAGAGGTAGGACCACGACTCATGCTTTTGCGAGGGTGCCACGAGGTCCGAGGTCGTCTGCACTGCCAGTTGCTGACACCAGAGCTACAACGTCTGCACCAGCCACAACCTCCGTTCCACCAGCTCCAGCATCCACTTCAGCCTCGACTCCGACCACGTCTACTGAAGGCTTTGTCCTTGGAGTGCTCCGGACTCCACCACCACCTGAAGATCAAGCCTGAGCGTCGATCTAGTGCTATGCATTTTTCTAGGAACTTTTTGGTAACTTGTTGCCAAAGGGGGAGAAGATGTATAGATCATAGGCTTCGAGAGAGAGAGTGTGCTTTTCTCTCTTGCTTTATTTGGTGGTTTTTTCAAACTTGTTTGCTTTTGAGTGCTTGAGATATTATGCTTGTGAGACATTGATGATCATGTGTTTGATCATAAGCTACACTTAATGTTTGTTTAATGCTTGCTTAATGCTATTATCCTTTCTATCTTGTGTGATCATTCACTATTCTTGGTGATGAGTGCATGTATTTCATTCTTATCATTTTGAGCGCTCCACCAAGATGTATGTGACATGGAAGAGTAATCCATGACTCTAACTCTTTGTGCATTTGCAGTCCAAAGCAAATTTTAAATATGCACAAATTTAGGGGGAGCTCTTACTTATCACATACTTCTCAAAGCGACGATATATTTCATGCTTATTATCTTTTGTCGAAGCTTTGATCTATATGTTGTCATCAATTACCAAAAAGGGGGAGATTGAAAGTGCAACTATCCCTAGGTGGTTTTGGTAATTCATAACAACATATAGCTCATTGAGCTAATACTATTCCAAGATAATTATTTCAGGAAAGCTCAATGATTGGCATGGCATGGATGTGAAAGTGGAACCCTCAAATGCTAAGGACAATGGATTGGCTCAAGCTCAAAAGCTCAAGACTCTTCATTTTATATTTTAGTGATCCAAGATCACATTGAGTCCATAGGAAAAGCCAATACTATTAAGGAGGGATGAGGTGTTGCTTAATGAGCCTCTTGCTTCATGTGCTTAGTGATATGCTCCAAAAGCCCTCAACTACTTTCCCACTTCCACATATGACCTAAACTCTAAGTCAAACTCAGTCCTACCGATTCTTCCTATCCGGCGCCACCGAGTTTCACTTGTCATTAGCCACTGCCAAACCCTAGCAATTCGGTTCTACCGATAAGGATCTCGGTCCCACCGAGATGGGGTTGCAAACTCTCTGTTTCCCTTTCGTAACTTTTCGGTCCACCGAAAGAGCGAATCGGTCCCACCGAGATTGCAACGTAAACTCAGTGTTTCCCCTTTGTAACTTTTCGGTCTTACCGAGTTCCACTCAGTCTCACCGAAAGAGCAAATCGGTCCCACCGAGTTTGCCTGACCAACTCTCTGGTTAGCTAAATACCAAATTCGGTCCCACCGAGTTTGTGTAATCGGTCTCACCGAGATTACATTATGCCCAAACCCTAACCGAATCGGTCCTACCGAGTTGCATGGCAGTCCCACCGAAATTCCTAACGGTCACTAGGTTTACTATTTTGGTCAGACCGAGTTTTTTGATTCGGTCCCACCGAGATTGGTAAATTGTCTGTAACGGTTGGATTTTGTGTGGAGGCTATATATACCCCTCCACCTCTTTCTCATTCAGTGAGAGAGCCATCAGAACACACACACCATTCCAACTCATATGTTCTGAGAGAGAACCACCTACTCATGTGTTGAGACCAAGACATTCCATTCCTACCATATGAATCTTGATGTCTAGCCTTCCCAAGTTGCTTTCCACTCAAAACTTCTTTCCACCAAATCCAAATCCTATGAGAGAGAGTTGAGTGTTGGGGAGACTATCATTTGAAGCACAAGAGCAAGGAGTTCATTACCTACACACCATTTGTTACTTCTTGGAGAGTGGTGTCTCCTAGATTGGCTAGGTGTCACTTGGGAGCCTCCGACAAGATTGTGGAGTTGAACCAAGGAGTTTGTAAGGGCAAGGAGATTGCCTACTTCATGAAGATCTACCGCTAGTGAGGCAAGTCCTTCGTGGGCGATGGCCATGGTGGGATAGACAAGGTTGCTTCTTCGTGGACCCTTTGTGGGTGGTTGCTTCTTCGTGGACCCTTCGTGGGTGGAGCCCTTCATGGACTCGCGCAACCGTTGCCCTTGGGTGGAGCCCTGTGTGGACTCACGCAACCATTACCCTTCGTGGGTTGAAGTCTCCATCAACGTGGATGTAGGATAGCACCACCTATCCGAACCACGTGAAAAACATCCGTGTCTTCAATAGTGTTTGAATTCTCCAAACCCTTCCCTTTACATTCTCGCAAGTTGCATGCTTTACTTTCCGCTGCCCATAAACTCTTTGCATGCTTGCCTGAATTGTGTGATGATTGCTTGACTTGTCCTAAAATAGCTAAAATCTGCCAAGGACTAAAATTGGGAAAAGGTTAAGTTCTTATTTGGTCAAGTAGTCTAATCCCCCCCCTCTAGACATACTTCGATCCTACAGAGTTCCTATGATATTCCTCGACACTAAAGGATGCTTGAAATTGCTGCGGGTGATACAATGGTCTTTCTTTGTAGACTCCTCACCCGTATTTATAGTTACCTCTCAAAGATGAATGAAATGATATATACATGGTATTCTACATGTGCAATTTGGTACATGAAAACTCGGTAAAAGTTTGCGAGGTTCGAATTTTCAATAAAGCTATATGCACTGCATTTTGGAACGGAGGGAGCATACGGCAGTTGCTAACACTCACGTGGAAGATTTGTGTGTAGGAGGAGTGGCTGTTCTGTTAAATGACATGGCAAAACTGACACTATCGGATGCCGATCTAACGGTTCTTACGGCGTTCGTCAGGAAAAGGCTTGTGGCGAACGTTTGTCGGATAATGATTTACGGACACATGCATTGCATTGATATGTGCCCCCTCTCTCTCACGCACACGCACCCTCACGAGGCACGACTCTCCCGCGTCCTCTCGCAGACTCGCACGTCGCACCCATCGTCTATCTGCAGGTAGACGTCACGCACATATGTGCTCTTCACACCCTACCCTCCGAACTTCTAAAAAATAAAAGACGGTGCACACATTTTATTTTAGCTCACACGTCACACACTTATACTATTACTCTTGCGGTGAACGTTCTTTGGGCATAGTATATTGTACTCTCACGAAGAGAAGCGGTGCACGCACGCACTAGTTCTCTCACACCCACTCACGGGTACAGGTAGGACCGCATTTTTTTGAAGCTGGTACAACAAAGTCACTCCACTATATATAAAAGCAGGAGCCTTAGCGCTTGCTTTACTAGGGTTCCTCTCGTTCACTCTCTCATGCTCTCCAGATCTAAGCAACACATAGGTGGCCACACTCTCTCTCAGCTCACGGCTGGTCACAAATCCGGCCGGACAACCTCGACCGGGGCAGGGTTGTAGGTGCATCGTTCACGCTGTCGTCGGTAGCGAGGGAGGAGACCAACGGCTGCCCGCGCGTCCCGATCGGCGGCCGTGCTGTTCTCTCCGAGAGAGCGCCGGCTAGGGAGGGCCTCCGACCCCTTCTTCCTCCCTACGGTATTCTGGACAAGATGTGGACTCCCGACGCCGTCTTTGCCACATGCCGACGACCCTCAGGTATATATTCCTTCGAAACCTGCCTTGCTCTACTACCCCAGCTCCCTTCGTGTGGATCCTTTTCTACTTCCGTCCGTTGTTCCAAAGCCACCTAGACTTCTACTATTATTAGAAGTAAAGCTAGTTCATACAGTCGACTCAAAGGATTGGTTCAAACAGGGAAGAAAGTGGGAAAGTTGTAGCATGAATCTAGGACTTGGTTCTAAGAGGAAACGGGGGAAAGTAGTAATATTTGTCACTGTTTAAATAACCATATTTCTTATTTGCGCAAACAGGGATGTCTGTCTTCATATCGTTTCGGGATGTCTGTCTCCGTATCGTTTCTATCCGCGCAATCAAAAGCACACACCTCGGTTTTAGTACAACTGTGCAAAATGAGATGGCTATCCCTCGTTGCTGTCGTCTAACCTCCCATCCTCAAGGTATCCCTACATTGGTAGTAACTAAGGTAGAATGACCAATGCAATCTAAAAGAAGCTGATTCATACATTTTACTTCCTGATTGCAGTGCAGGGACGAGCAAAAACAACTGCATCCTAGTCCGGAATGCACTTTCTACCAGTTCATCCATGGACCGAGGACTAGCTGGCACGGCTGCACGGTGGTTTTTTGGACAGGTGCGCGGCCAAGAGGCATTGTGGTCTGCTTATTTCTGCAAATAGCGGTGCTTAAATTTAGTGGAATGCACAAGCATTTCAGCTGGTCAGTACACTGCATGGTTCAGTTCAGCATTCCAGCTGAGACCACAATTATAATTGGTTATTCTGGAATGAGAGAACCTAACCCTGAATGGTGGCAACAAGAAAAAACCAGAGTGAACTCTAGGAAATTTAAGCCTACCGGGAGGCCCTTTGCTCAGAGAAGCCTTGCTTGTTTTTTCCTGATTTGTAAATCTTCTCACTACTTTGTCTTTTGCTGTAAACTAGTATATGTTTGTTATGTTCTATGAATCATTGAGATGTATAAAATTGCTTAACTTATGCTTTTCAAGTTTTTTATGAAGACGAGTTTAATTTGAGTGTTCCACATGAGCGCTGGACTAGCGTGTGAAAGTTTGGAATTTATTACATTGTGGCCTCAATTAACTGCATGAACCACTGTAAAAAGATACATAGTTGATTAAATGTCAGACAGCAAATTGTTGATTGTTAGCTGGTCGATACCCTAGTGTTGAAGCGAGCTGAGCAAATGTGCCGTGTTTTGCACAACTGCTTACAAGTGGGGTAGCACCAATAGTGTTTACAAGTACTTATGTATACGTAGGCGCACGGTTCTCGAACGAGTGCTCTATTTCATCAAAACACACACTGCTCGTATGATAAACCGTGACAACTTATGTCTTACCATGCCATATTCATGAAAAAACTAGTGAGGACGCATCTGTTTCGGCAACAATTACGATGGTTCTCACATGATTCACGGGCACACAAAAGTAGCAGCAGTTCCCATAGACGGATTCAAACAGAGTACTAGCCCCAGAGGGGTCGATAACAGGCAAGGTTCGGATAATTAGACACAATCCAAACTACTATTAAACACTAGCTGGGGCAACTATTTCATGCCTCGATCTAATTTGGGCTGGACACAAGACGGACCTTGCCATGAACATCATCGAGGACGTCCCGCAGCAGCTCAATCCTGTGAACCTTCATGAAGACAACCTTGTGTCCTTGCCACTAATAAACTTGTTTGTGGAGGCATGCCACGTCATCTTCCTGCGTAAGCTTGACAAGAACATTATGCCTCACAAACGAAGGAGTAGCTTTGAACTTCTTGTGCTTTAGTACACCCTGGACAACACGCCTGACAACAGTGAGGCTGGAATACAACTCTTCATTGGTATAGCCGCAAATGGCTTCCAGGATCCAACAACCTAAGAACTCTATTTTCCCAGTGCGTATATTCAGGTCGTCTGCCTCATAGCGAGTGACATGTACAACCACACAATCCTTGTCTGCATCAGGGCTCTAATTGAAATAGAAACAAATTCTGAATTACTTTTCAGTATAAGAAACACAAGTTATTTGAGCCACTATGTATAGCATGGCATCGAAGCTAATAAAATTTTGCATTATTAATCACCACATACTTCCTTTTCTAAAAAAATCACCACATACTTAGATGAAAAACCACAATCGAGATCGGCAAAGAAGGAAATCACCTTGGGCAGCTTAACGGGGGGGACACATCCTCGAAGGGGGAAAACTGCTCCTGCAGTGCCACGGGGGTTGTAACCTCAAACGGGGCGTTGACCATCTCAGTAGTGGCCGTGAGCGTATCTGGGATCGGCTCGGTGGTTGCCTCCATCTTCTTGGAGCTCTCTGTCTCGTGGGGATCAGCCTCCCGCGTCTGCTCCAATATTGGAAGATCTTTGCCTGGTTCTCCTTGGTCTATCATGAAACTGACGAATACTAGGAGACCACTAAAAGGAAAACACAATCGCAATGACAATGAAACAAAAAAAAGAGTGAGGATCGGTTACTGCTTTGCAAAAGTTCTTTTTTTTCTCTGAACGAAAATATACCAACATCACGGATCCGCTTACCTTCCCTTCGTTCGGAGGGAAGAACAGTGGCAGATGCGAGTGTTGCCTTTCTTGAAGACGGTGAGGGAGAAGGGGATTCAGCGAAGAGTGAAATGATGGTTGCTTCATCCATCAAACTTAGACTGCGGGGAGGTGGGGTTTTGTGATACGACGGCTCGTTACTGCCGCGCTATGACCGGGGTGACTCTCCGCCTGCATACTACCTTCTAATTTGGTGGATGGCATTTGGGCCCACGTGCTGCATGGCCCGCATGTTGGTGAACAAAAGTATAACGACATTCAGTAGAGGGAGACGTTTCAATGACCTAGGAGGAGCCAGAAGCGGTAGAGTGTCTCCACTGTACTAGTAGTAATTGTTTTTCTGGGTAGCTGTAGAGTGTCTCCACTGTACTAGTAGTAATTGTTTCTCTGGGCCCAAGACAAAACAGCCCATCCACACTAGTAAATAGTAAAATCAATTCAAAAGCCCATATATTTACTAAATTGATGGATGGGTATGTCGAAGAGCAAAAAAAGGAGTTTCAGGTGGGCAAAAGAGCTTCTGAACATGTCGGGCTTCTATTTACAACATATTGTGGTCATAATCCAGTAAATTTTACCACCCGGGATGTTCATTCTATGGACCTGACCGGTCCATTTGACTATGACTGCCGAAAACAGTGCTGGAGTTAGATGTTGTTGCCCTTTTCAATATGGTTTTTTTGTAAACCTGATGAACAATTAACCCTCGTGCTTTTGTACAGTTTGTAAGCTGGAGTTAGATGTTCCTACCCTTTTCAACTCGGTTGTGACTGTCATATTTTCTTTGAGACAAGGCAAATGGCTTGCCATTCGTTTAATTTAGAGTGAAATATTGTAACAAATCCCAACCAAAGGAAATAACATCACTCTCGTCGGCTTCTTGAGCTCACTGTGCATTACAGAAGCCAAGTGATTAGCCCCCACCAGCACCCACAAACTTATTTCGAACTAGCACATCAAATGGGCTGTAAATTTTCATAGGAAAGGCTGCATGACCATAAAAGATTTGGATTCCGACATTTGGGACCCACGAGGAAATAGCCTATCCAAGGTGGTGTTGACTTACTAGCCAGTCAACAAACGATTCTGCCTACCAGCCATTGGATTGACATCCAACATATGTCGTGTATCTTCTATCTCTTGTCTTCTTCTTCCTCCAGCCACCCAAACCAAACCACCCCGTCGGCTCCGCCTGCTCCCGCCTCCCATGGCTGGCTGCGCCTCCGCTGCCCTACCGTACGTACCTTCCAAAGTTGGCTAGTCCCTCCCTCTATTCCCCCACACATCCTGTTATTCTCCGGCGACGTCAACCCCAACACGCACCCGCGCCCGAACCAGTCAACCCTCGTACTCCCCTCCACCTGCAACTGGACCGGCGCATCTTCAATGGCTCCTGTTCATTCCGTTCAAGGCCTCGCCGTCGCCCTCCACCTTGCGGCCTTGGTTCGCTCGCCGTGCGCCGCCCTCATGCATTGTCAACGTCGTCAACAACCGAGAGGAACAAGGAGATGACTGTACGTGGAGAGGATGACATTAGGGACCCACCAGCGTCATGTAGTACGCAAACAACTGCCTCTATAGTACAAGCCCAAAAATATGGTTCCTCCTAATGGTTGGACATCTGGGGCTCACGCCATTGTCAACGTAGTCAATAAACGAGAGAATTACACTACGAGCGGCTGACACCAGGGACCCAGCAAGTCGCGCATTTTTTTGAGGAACAAGTAGTTGTTATTTATACTAGTTTTACTGACGGATCAGGGTAACAACGGGGCTGTGCGGGGGCTGTGGCCCGTCTAGCCAGGGTTTTATTTATGTTTACCGCATCATGAGCCCAGTTGTGCTTTTTTCTTGCTGCAAATGGCTAGCCCAGTTCTATTTTTTTAAAGAAATACCCAAACAAGGCCTACTTGCTTTATCGGCCCTGCTGGGCTGCAAATCTTTCAAGACGAGGAGAGTTTCATTCGGTTTGCCCAAAAATGGGCTGTACATTTTTAAAACACATCAAACCGGGAATTAGTTTCAATTTTTTTCATTACAAGATCTTAAATTCCATTGATTTTTATGCGTGGACAATTATTTGGATTTTATATTTATATAAATTATTTTTCAAAATAGTTTGAATGTCAATCGATATTTCTGGATTAAAAACAGTTGACCGCACCGAAATATGCAAAATTTCGTATAGTTTTTAACCGTGGCCACAGTATGGGGTGTAATGCTAATAAAAAGAAGATGGGCTCCAAAAAATTCTTAAGAATTAGCAAATGGGTTGTACATTATTAGAAATAAGGGCAGATGGGTTGTATGTTCTTTTCCACAGATTTGAGTCTGACTTGTGCGCCTACTACAGGTTGACGCGTATGCTTTCATAAAAAAGGTTGATGCACACGCAACGCCCTGTCAACTTAGTCAACGCACGAGAGCAGTGACTGTTGGATGTCCATCCAACGGCCGTCATGCTTCTTCAATCTCTACTCTTCATGCTCCAGCTGCTCAACCAAGCGTCGGCGGGACTGCCTGCTCCCTCCTCCCGCGGCCGGCTATGCTGCCGCGCAGGCCTCACGGCCCCACCGTACTCCCATCGCTGGCCTAGCCATCCCTCTACTCACCCACACATGCCGTTATTCTACGGCGACAGCAGACGAACCAGTAAACCCTCGTACTCCTCCGCGTGGGAAACAACTGCCGAGTATTCCATGGCTCTGTGTCGTTCCCTTCCTAGGCCTCGTCGTCGTCCACCGCCCTGGTGCTCTCGGCGCGGCCTAGTCAATGTGGTCAATGAACGACATCAATCTGAAGTGGACTGTACGTGGAGAGGCTGACAGCTGGGTCCACGGCCGCACGCAAGGAAATTCCTCCTTATTACGCGCAAAATAATGATTCCTCCATCTAACAGCTAGGACCCACAGGAAGGGCCTCTGTATTTCGCGAAAAAAAACATTCCCCCCGCTGACAGGTCAGACCCACTAGCTATATCTTCGCACGCAAGGAAGTTCCTCCTAATTACGCCCAAGAAATGAATACCCCCCTGCTAGCTGGGACCAACCATATTGTTGGGCTGACTTGTGGGCCTACTAAGTTGACGGGGACGGAGGGCTTTGTCAACTTAGTCAATACTCCAGTGACTGTATGATGTCCATCCAATGGCCATAGTGCTTATTCAACCTCTGGTCTTCTTGCTCCAGCCGCCCAAAGCAGCGCCGGTCGTGTCACCTGCTCCTGCCTCCCGTGGCCGGCTGTCCTAACACGGAGGCCTCACCGCCCCCATACAACTCCCACCACTGGCCAGGCCATCCCTCCACTCACCCACACCCCCTGTTATTCTGCGGCGAAGGCAGCCTCACACCGCAGCCGAACCAGTGAACGCTCGTACTCCTCTCCGCGTGGGCATCCACTGCTGCGTCTTGCCCGGCTCCACGTCGTCCCCTTCCTAGGCCTCGCCGTCTTCCACCGCTGTGGTGCTCTCGGCGTGGCGTGGTCAATGTGGTCAATGACCGACTTCCATCGGAAGAGTACTGTATGTGGAGAGGCTGACAGCTGGGTCCACGGCAGCCGCAAGGAAGTGCCTCCTTATTACGCGGAAAATAATTATTCCTCCACCTGAGAGCGGGGACCCACCGGATGGGCCACCAGTATTTTGCGAAAAAAATCGTTTCCCCTGACTGCTGGGACCCACCGGACGGGCCACCATATTTCGTGAAAAAAACGTTCCCCCGCTGTCAACTCGGACCCACCGGAAGTGCCTCCTTATTACGCACAAAAAAATGATTACTCCCCCGGCTAGCTGGGACCCTCCTAGGTGGGAGGCTGACTTGTGGGCCTACTCAGTTGACGGGGACGAAGGGCTTTGTCAACTTAGTAAATATGAACGATTCTAGCTCGAGTGACCATATGATGTCCATCCAACGACCGTAGTGCTTCTTCAACCTCTGGTCTTCTTGCTCTAGCCGCCCAAAGCAGCGCCGGTCGTGTCGCATGCTCTTGCCTCCCGTGGCCGGCTGTGCTGCCGCAGAGGCCTCACCGCCCCCTACTATTCCAACCGCTGGCCAGGCCCTGTGGTGACGGCAGCCTCACGCCACAGCCGAACCAGTGAACGCTCGAACTCCTCTCCGCGCAGGCTTCCACTATTGCGTCTTCCCCGGCTCCGCGTCGTCCCCTTCCTAGGCCTCGCCGTCGTCCACCGCCGTGGTGCTCTCCGTGCGGCGTGGTCAACGTGGTCAAGGAACAACTTCTATCGGAAGAGTACTGTACGTGGAGAGGCTGACAGCTGGGTCCACGGCCACAGCCTAGTTTTTTTGTGATTTGCCAAGTAAGTCGCTTTGTCAGGCCTATTGGGCTGCAAATCTTTCAACATGAGGAGAGCTTTCATTCGGCTGGCCGAGAAAATGGCCCATCAGTAATGAGAAATGGGTTGTACATTTTTAAAACACATCAAACCAGCAATTAGTTTCAAATATCTTATTTTTCATTTCAAGATTCTAAATTACATTAATTTTTATGCGTGGAGAATTTGTTGGATTTTATATTGATATACATTTATTTTTAAAATCAGTTTGAATGTGAGTCGAAATTTCGGGATTAAAAACAGTTCGGACCGCACCGAAATACGCAAAAATTCATATAATTTTTTAACCGTGGCCACAATATGGGCTGTAATGCTAACAAAAAGAATATGGGCTCCAAAAAAACCTTAAGAATTAGCAAATGGGTTGTAAATTATTAGAAATAATGGCAGATGGGCTGTATGCTATTTTCCACAGACTTGATGCTTTCCTAAAAAAAAGGTTGACGCACAAGCACTGACTGTTGGATGTCCATCCAACGGCCGTCGTGCTTCTTCAATCTCCGCTCTTCCTGCTCCAGCCGCTCAAACAAGCGCTTGTGGGACTGCCTGCTCCCTCCTCCCCGTGGCCGGCTGTGCTGTCGTGCATGCCTCATCGCCCCACCGTACTCCCATCGCTGGCCTAGCCATCCCTCTACTCACCCACACCTACTGTTATTCTCTAGCGACGGTAGACGAACCAGTAAACCCTCATACAGTTGTACTCCCCTCCGCGTGGGAAACAACTGCCGAGTCTTCTGTAACGCCCCGAGACCGATGTGCCAGGTGTCTTCGAGTTATTCGCTATGTTGCCATGTTATTTCCTTGCGTGTTGCATCTTGTCATGTCATCATGTGCATTGCATCATCATGTTTTAAAACTTGCATTCGTCCAGGTTCTCCGAGTTCTCTCTGTTGTCCGCTCTGAGCCCAACCACACTTGCACGCGCCCGCGACATGTCCGAAATAGTATTTTTTTAAGTGGCCGGAAAATGTTCTTGGAATGGGACAAGAGTTGACGTGCGGTCTTATTATAGTGTAGATAGGCCGCCTGTCAAGTTTCATCGCATTCGGAGTTCGTTTGATAGCCCAACCGTTAAACTATAGCGACACTATAGCCGGTCTAACGTCGGACGTTTACGGTCTCCGGAAACAGCCGCCGGGCCTCTCCTTCTCTTCTCTGCTCTCAGACCACCTAGTTCCCCCTCCGCTTCGGACCGCACGATCGCGGTCCAAGGGTCCAAAATGGAGCAAACCCCTCTCCAAACCCTAATCCTAGCCCACCTACTATAAATAGACCACTTCCCCTTCCAAATCGGGTCCAAAACCTAGCCTAGCCCCTTCCCAAACCTCCAGCCGCCGCATCAACCTTGAAGCCCGCGCCGACTAACCAGATCCACCACCTCCTCCTCAATTTCCGCCGCCGGCCACCTCATCCCTGCCACTTGGCGCCATCCTGGTGGCCAGCCGCCACCACGCAGGACGCCCGCAGCCAACGGGAAGGCGCCACGCGTTCCTCCCGCGCCCCACTTCGTTGTGGCCCTGCCAGGCCCATCGGAGGCCCGCCCCGGGCTGATCTGGGCCCGAGGCGCCCACGCCTCGCCGCCGCCCGTCCCTAGCGCCCGTTCCTCGACCCCTCTAATCCCACTCGTCCCTGTTCGCTCCACTGCCGCTCGCGGACTTTGCGCCTCGCCGGCGACCGCGTCGGACTCCGCCGACTCGCCGGACTCCACGTGCAGGCCTGCCTCGATGCCCCCTCTCCTTCCCTTTAGTCTCGCCCTCGCCTGTTCACCATCTCCCTCTCTCCTGCAGGAACCCGGGAGCTCGAAGCCATGACCGCCGCCGCCTCGGATCCTACTCATCTGTCGCCGGAGCTCCGTCCACCGCTACATCACCCGGATTCGCTCGCGCGGGACCGGATCCATCTATTCCCGCGTCGTCCCTGGCTCCAGTTGCCTCCCAGCGCCCTCCCTCATCGCCGGAGTTTGCCGGCGTCGTCAGCCTCATTTCCCTGGTCCAGGTCGAGCGAGCGAGGAGACGGCGCGCGTTGACCCCGCGCTCAAGGTCCAGATCCAGTGCCGCGTGGGCCTGAGGCGGGCCGGTCGAACCGCTGCCCCATCCGGCCTCCTCTGCTTCCTACTAGGCCGAGCCCATGGGTGAGAAGCCCTCCAGATCCCCTGTTCCATTGGGCCAGCCTGCAGATTCAGCCCGAGTGTGTTTTTTTTCTGTCCAGCGATTTTCCAACTTATCCCAGAGAGTGCAGTTTTACAGAAAAGTCCTTCATCATCATGCATTTAATATCTCACAAACCGTGCATCGGATTAAAACAAACTTAATATGAAACTTGCTTAGAATTTCATCTAGTTTAATAATATGCAATTTTCTTGCCATGTTAAAATGCTTAAAATGATGTTTGCTTTAATTTGCTCCTATGCCATGCTAAAATGTTTGAATTCATAACTAATTAACCGTAGCTCCGATTTTAACAAACTTTATATGTAAATGGGGTAGAATTTTGCCTAGTTTATCATGGTGGCCTTACTTTGCATGTTTAACAACTCTAAAATATGGTTTAGGGCAGAACAGTACCAAACGTAATATATGCATATGGGGATTTACCAGAATTGTTGTTCGTTGTTTCCGGCCTCATTTAAACTTGCCTAGATAGGTAGTTTTCATTTGCTTCACCCTCTTGCTATGTTTAACAACATTTAATATTGTTGGGTACATAAACAAGATCGAACTAAACAAGTCACGTGGTGTTTCGTCAATATGCAACTCTGTTGCATAATGAGCTCCACTTAATTTGTAGTTTTGTTTGTGCATTTTGCCATGCCATGTTTCATTAAACCGGACATGCATCATACTTGATTGTGCATCATGCCATGTTCATGTGTTGGTTGTTTACTATGTTGTTTGCTCCTTTTCCGGTGTTGCTTCTTCGGGTTGTTTCCGATAACGTCATGTTGTGAGGATCCGTTCGACTACGTCCGTTTACCTTCTTCATGGACTCGTTCTTCTTCCTTACGGGATTTCAGGCAAGATGACCATACCCTCGAAATCACTTCTATCTTTGCTTGCTAGTTGCTCGCTCTTTTGCTATGCCTATGCTGCGATACCGACCACTTGCTTATCATGCCTCCCATATTGTTAAACCAAGCCTCTAACCCACCTTGTCCTAGAAAACCGTTGTTTGGCTATGTTACCGCTTTGCTCAGCCCCTCTTATAGCGTTGTTAGTTGCAGGTGAAGATTGAAGCTTGTTCCATGTTGGAACATGGATATTTTGTTGGGATATCACGATATATCTTATTTAATTAATGCATCTATATACTTGGTAAAGGGTGGAAGGCTCGACCTTATGCCTTGTGTTTTGTTCCACTCTTGCCGCCCTAGTTTCCGTCATATCGGTGTTATGTTCCCGGATTTTGCGTTCCTTACGTGGTTGGGTTATAATGGGAACCCCTGGACAGTTTGCTTTGAATAAAACACCTCCAGCAAGTCCCAACCTTGGTTTTACCATTCGCCACCTAGCCTCTTTTTCCCTTGGGTTAGGCCAGCCCAAGGGTCATCTTTATTTTAACCCCCCCCCCCCGGGGCCAGTGCTTGTCTAAGTGTTGGTCGGAACTAAGTAGACTGCGGGGCCACCTCGGGGAAACTTGAGGGCTGGTTTTACTTGTAGGATGTCTCATCCGGTGTTGCCCTGAGAACGAGATATGTGCAGCTCCCATCAGGATGTCGATGCATCGGGCGGCTTTGCTGGACTTGTTTTACCATTGTCGAGGATGTCTTGTAGAACCTGGATACCGAGTCTGATCGGAATGTCTCTGGAGGAGGTATATTCCTTTGTTGACCGTGAGAGCTTGTCATGGGCTAAGTTGGGACACCCCTACAGGGTTTTGAACTTTCGAAAGCCATGCCCGCGGTTATGGGCAGGTGGGAATTTGTTAATGTCTGGTTGTAGAAAACCTGAAGTTGACCTTAATTAAAATGCATCAACCGCGTGTGTAACCGTGATGGTCTCTTTCCGGCGGAGTCCGGGAAGTGAACACGGTGTTGGAGTTATGCTTGGCGTAGGTTGTTTTAGGATCACTTCTTGATCATATTTTATCGACCGTGCTTTGCCTTCTCTTCTCGCTCTCATTTGCGTATGTTAGCCACCATATATGCTAGTCGCTTGCTGCAGCTCCACCTCATACCTTTACCTTTCCCATAAGCTTAAATAGTCTTGATCGCGAGGGTGTGAGATCTGTGAGTCCCTGTGACTCACAGATTACTTCCAAAACCAGCTTGCAGGTGCCGTTGAACCGTGCAGATGACGCAACCAAGCTCAGGAGGAGCTCGATGAAGATCTTGTCCTTTGTGTTGTTTTCGTTCTAGTTGATCAGTAGTGGAGCCCAGTTGGGGTCGATCGGGGACCTTTGTCGCATTTGGGGTTCTTCTTTTATTTTGGTTCCTTAGTCGAACCTTGATTGTATTTGGATGATGTAATGCTTTATTCATGTATTGTGTGAAGTGGCGATTGTAAGCCAACTATGTATCTCTTTCCCTTATGTATTACATGGGTTGTGTCAAGATTACCTCGCTTGCGATATTGCTTTCAATGCGGTTATGCCTCTAAGTCGTGCTTCGACACGTGGGAGATATAGCCGCATCCAGGGCGTTACAAGTTGGTAATCAGAGCCTTCCCCGACCTTAGGAGCCCCATTGCTTGATCGAATTAGCGGACGAGTTGAGTCTAGAAAAATGTTTTGAGTCATTTAGGAATTTTATATCGGAGAGTTTAGGAATTCTTTTTACTCCCCAGTCTCCTCGTCGCTCTGGTAAGGCATCCTGACGTAGAGTTTTGATTCTTCTCTTCTCAAATTTCACTAAAAAAAATTAGGATCACGCGGGTATCTTGGAATCGTTCTGATGGTTTTGTGACGAGAACATTGTTCTTGGTGCCTCCTGTCTTTAGGGGTTGTGGCAGTGTCCCGGGGAGTTGAGCTCCGAGGTGTTGTCGTCACAATTTTATCGTTGCAGTTCTGGAATACCTGAGTTTAGTTTCGCCGACATCGAAAATCTCTTTTATGCAGTTCGTTGGTGAGATAACCTCGACGCCACCCAGTACTGGGGCGGGAGTTCGGGAGTATTTCCATAAGTTGTATAACAGATGCTTTTCGAAGGTTGAGGTAGATGATTTTCGAAGGTTTCTTGGTTATGTGTTGAAGCATGGATACAGCTGGATGTAGGAATTGCTAGTTTTGGGTGAGATATTATGCTTCCCCTGTATCCCCAACACCTGATTGCATAACTGGGAAAATTTCGGGTGTTTATAAGTGGGAATTCAAGTAGCTCTTAGGATATCTTTCCGACGGATGTATGATATGATATTGGGGTTCGACGTCTAGTGGTCCGCCTATTCACGGTCGGTTTTACAGTGGTCTCGTTGTGTCTTAAAGAGTCCTTGGCTATGCCGACTCGGGGACGCTTCGTATGTCATGTGCACTGCCTTGTACATGATGGTGTTGTACGATCGAGCCCGTGTAGGCCCCACCACGAAAACTTCGGATGAAATCTCTATCATATGTTTGTTCTGGCTTATTTTGCAAGCCAATCCTTTGTTTTGTTTTGGAGTTGTGGTATTCGAGTTGCTTCGAAGTCAAATGTTGATTCCATACCTTTTCCAAGTGGTGTTATCATATTCCGATGTGAATACTAATCCTTCTCGATCATCGAGTTGTCATGCCAATCCCTTTTAACCAGTGTGGTTCTCTTCAAGTGGATCCGATCATTGCAACATCCGCAAGATTCAATCCCAGTTCTTCTCAACGGTGTTTGTTTCATCCGTCTCCAAATTGCCTTTGTTTTTCCCGCCCACCCACCATTTTTCTTCAACGATTCAGATTTCTTATTCAAGTATCCTTTTATTGATGGGAAGTCTCTCCATCCTTTTTCCATCAATATTCTTATCCGGTGATTCTCATGAAGATTTTAATGGAGTTTCTAGTGCACCATTATTCATTCTTTTTCTTCTCCGGTGGAACCAAGTCAAGCTTTGTGGATCATATCCTTTTTCCTCGTTTCAAATACCTTTTCTTACCGGTGCACCTCTTTATCATCCACCTCTCACTATTCATTTGTTCTGGAATGCTAAAGATATCTCAGAAGATTCGTGTTTCCACTCGTAATCCGTTCAAGCTATTTTGAGGATGTTATCTCATTCAAGCCATTTAATTCAACCGGTGGAATCTTTCTTTTCAAGCAATCACTTCAACGGTGTTTCTTTTGAGTGGGCCCTAACCCACAGGTCTTTTTCCAGGATCTTACCTGACTCTTCTTATTCTCCCGGAGTTATTCTCAAATTCATTTCAAGTATGACGTAAGAATGAATTGTCATCAGTCATATGTCTTCCTCCAAGATCTTCCAAATTCTTTTCACCGTTGGCTCAACCTTTCCATTCTTCATTCCGTAGTGCCTCAACAATTCTTTGTGGTGTTTCTCGTCGTCATTCTTGGATTTTGAAGACCGAAAAAGAGTTTTTCCTCCATATCTTATCCGTTCTCTCAGAGATTCGTGATTCTAGTTTGAGGCCATCCTTTCATAATTGTTTTTGATTGTGGAAATTCTTTTCATCCTTCCGGAGCAATTCAAGAGTCTTTTCTGTTTGATTCTCCGAAGCCCATCATTTCAGAAGATTTATTCATTCTCAGCTTTCAGCTATCATTCTCCAAATTTTACCGGTGCTTCGTGCAAGTGATCTTTAATCGGCTCATGATCTCTTCGTTCACTTGTATCTAAATTTCCCCAAGTATCCTCATTCGTTTTCCAATTCTTCACGGTGTTTTTCTTTATCTTTTCTCCAATCGTTTTTTTAATTCTTACGGTGGTTCATGCAAGATTCCTCTTCTTTCGTTATCATATCAAATTCATTCGTTGTTTCGATTCCACCGGTGTTTCGTGGAAGGCATTCTCAAGTTGGCGCTATATCTATCTTAATCCTTTCTACGAGAATAAGTAGTATGCCAATTCCATTGCTTGTCATCAATTTTAATTGCTAAAGGATACGCATAATGTAATTCTTATTCTTGTTTCATCGAGTTTATTCAATTCCTGTTTTTCCGGAGTGGCTCATCATACTCATTCTTGGTTTCAAGTGCTCATATTTCTTTCCCAGAGTTCCAAGATCTCATCATCATGAAGTTCCATCTTAAATCATTACAAGGTTTCACCTTGTGTTTTTTAAACATCTTTTTCTTGTCGTTACCCTTTGTTACCGGAGTTCTTCATGAAGTTTCTACATGATGGGTCATCAAGGATTTATTTCCTTCTCGAAGTGTTCATCAACATTCTTTTCTAAGGAGCTCAAGTATTCTTCTTCGTGCTATCCGGAGTGCAATTCTTTCTACCATATTATTGGAGATGGTATTATGTCATTCTTGATAATTCGGGTTCATGTTTCATGATTCACATGTTGTTAGGAATGAGGTATTTTAAATCCATCAATCCCTCCTTTGGAGTTATATTGGGTTATATTTCACCTAAAGCTTTCCCTAAGGATTGTTGCTATTATGGTGCTTATAATTGACCCAGGTTCTTCATCTATCCTCCCGGTGAAATAGCGTTCTCGTCTCCTTGTTCATTACAATCCAATTCTTTTTCCGTGAGTGGCAGGTTGTCACCTCATAATTTTGAGATGTATTCCATAAGACCATATCAAGATTATTCTTTTCGTTGTTGGTGTTCCAACAACTCCGTTCGACCCTTCTCCTAAGGATGCCTTCTCAAACTCTTTTTGTGACAGAAGTTGGCATTTTCTTCTCCATTCTTTTATTTCAATTATCTACATTATATTCTTTCGTTCTGGAGGCATTGTGATGTTGCTCTTTTCAACCCATCATCTCGTTTGTCAAAGATCATGTTCTTTTCGTGCTTATCCATTTAACCGGAGTGTTGTGTCCTCTGCTCAAGTTCTTTCATTTTATCAAGCCTTGCATATCTTTCCAACCGGAGTGCTGTTCGAATTTGTTCTTCCTTGTTCTTTTTTCCTAACGGAGTGCTTTCAACTTTGCTCTTTCTCGTTGCATTCTTTCTTTCTAGTTGCTCAACCTCGCAAGGTTCATGGTTTCACTCGTTTGTCAAAGAAGCAACTTAGTTTTACCTCTTCTCTTTCTCTTCCGTTTTTCCCTCTGGTGCCATTCTAGATCTCGGGATGAGACCCTCTCGTAGTGGTGGAGTGTTGTAACGCCCCGAGACCGATGTGCCAGGTGTCTTCGAGTTATTCGTTGTGTTGCCATGTTATTTTCTTGCATGTTGCATCTTGTGTTGTCATCATGTGCATCACATCATCATGTTTTAAAACTTGCATTCGTCCGGGTTCTCCGAGTTCTCTCCGTTGTCCGTTCTGAGCCCAACCACACTTGCACGCGCTCGCGACATGTCCGAAATAGTATTTTCTTTAAGTGGCCGGAAAATGTTCTTGGAATGGGACGAGAGTTGACGTGCGGTCTTATTATAGTGTAGATAGGCCGCCTGTCAAGTTTCATCGCATTCGGAGTTCGTTTGATAGCCCAACCGTTAAACTATAGCGGCACTATAGCCGGTCTAACGTCGGACGTTTACGGTCTCCGGAAACAGCCGCCCGGCCTCTCCTTCTCTTATCTGCTCTCAGACCACCTAGTTCCCCCTCCGCTTCGGACCGCACGATCGCGGTCCAAGGGTCCAAAATGGAGCAAACCCCTCTCCAAACCCTAATCCTAGCCCACCTACTATAAATAGACCACTTCCCCTTCCAAATCGGGTCCAAAACCTAGCCTAGCCCCTTCCCAAACCTCCAGCCGCCGCATCAACCTCGAAGCCCGCGCCGACTAACCAGATCCACCACCTCCTCCTCAATTTCCACCGCCGGCCACCTCGTCCCTGCCACTTGGCGCCATCCTGGTGGCCAGCTGCCACCACGCAGGACGCCCGCAGCCAACGGGAAGGCGCCACGCGTTCCTCCCACGCCCCACTTCGCCGTGGCCCTGCCAGGCCCATCCGAGGCCCGCCCCGGGCCGATCTGGGCCTGAGGCGCCCGCGCCTCGCCACCGCCCGTCCCTAGCGCCCGTTCCTCGACCCCGCTCATCCCACTCGTCCCTGTTCGCTCCACTGCCGCTCACCGGACTTTGCGCCTCGCCGGCGACCGCGTCGGACTCCGCCGACTCACTGGACTCCACGTGCAGGCCTGCCTCGATGCCCCCTCTCCTTCCCTTTCGTCTCGCCCTCGCCTGTTCACCATCTCCCTCTCTCCTGCAGGAACCCGGGAGCTCGAAGCCATGACCGCCGCCACCTCGGATCCTACTCATCTGTCGCCGGAGCTCCGTCCACCGCTGCATCGCCCGGATTCGCTCGCGCGGGACCGGATCCATCTATTCCCGCGTCGTCCCTGGCTCCAGTTGCCTCCCAGCGCCCTCCCTCATCGCGGAGTTTGCCGGTGTCGTCAACCTCATTTCCCTGCTCCAGGTCGAGCGAGCGAGGAGACGGCACGCGTTGACCCCGCGCTCAAGGTCCAGATCCAGTGCCGCGTGGGCCTGAGGCGGGCCGATCGAACTGCTGCCCCATCCGGCCTCCTCTGCTTCCTACTGGGCCGAGCCCATGGGTGAGAAGCCCTCCAGATCCCCTGTTCCATTGGGCCAGCCTGCAGATTCAGCCCGAGTGTGTTTTTTTTCCTGTCCAGCGATTTTCCAATTTATCCTAGAGAGTGCAGTTTTACAGAAAAGTCCTTCATCATCATGCATTTAATATCTCACAAACCGTGCATCGGATTAAAACAAACTTAATATGAAACTTGCTTAGAATTTCATCTAGTTTAATAATATGCAATTTTATTGCCATGTTAAAATGCTTAAAATGATGTTTGCTTTAATTTGCTCCTATGCCATGCTAAAATGTTTGAATTCATAACTAATTAACCGTAGCTCCGATTTTAACAAACTTTATATGTAAATGGGGTAGAACTTTGCCTAGTTTATCATGGTGGCCTTACTTTGCATGTTTAACAACTCTAAAATATGGTTTAGGGCAGAACAGTACCAAACGTAATATATGCATATGGGGATTTACCGGAATTGTTGTTCGTTGTTTCCGGCCTCATTTAAACTTGCCTAGATAGGTAGTTTTCATTTGCTTCACCCTCTTGCCATGTTTAACAACATTTAATATTGTTGGGTACATAAACAAGATCAAACTAAACAAGTCACGTGGTGTTTCGTCAATATGCAACTCCGTTGCATAATGAGCTCCACTTAATTTGTAGTTTTGTTTGTGCATTTTGCCATGCCATGTTTCATTAAACTGGACATGCATCATACTTGATTGTGCATCATGCCATGTTCATGTGTTGGTTGTTTACTATGTTGTTTGCTCCTTTTCCGGTGTTGCTTCTTCGAGTTGTTTCCGATAACATCGTGTTGCGAGGATCCGTTCGACTACATCCGTTTATCTTCTTCATGGACTCGTTCTTCTTCCTTGCGGGATTTCAGGCAAGATGACCATACCCTCGAAATCACTTCTATCTTTGCTTGCTAGTTGCTCGCTCTTTTGCTATGCCTATGCTGCGATACCGACCACTTGCTTATCATGCCTCCCATATTGTTAAACCAAGCCTCTAACCCACCTTGTCCTAGCAAACCGTTGTTTGGCTATGTTACCGCTTTGCTCAGCCCCTCTTATAGCGTTGTTAGTTGCAGGTGAAGATTGAAGCTTGTTCCATGTTGGAACATGGATATTTTGTTGGGATATCACGATATATCTTATTTAATTAATGCATCTATATACTTGGTAAAGGGTGGAAGGCTCGGCCTTATGCCTGGTGTTTTGTTCCACTCTTGCCGCCCTAGTTTCCGTCATATCGGTGTTATGTTCCCGGATTTTGCGTTCCTTACGCGGTTGGGTTATAATGGGAACCCCTGGACAGTTCGCTTTGAATAAAACTCCTCCAGCAAGGCCCAACCTTGGTTTTACCATTTGCCACCTAGCCTCTTTTTCCCTTAGGTTAGGCCTGCCCAAGGGTCATCTTTATTTTAACCCCCCCCCCCACGGGCCAGTGCTTGTCTAAGTGTTGGTCCGAACTGAGTAGACTGCGGGGCCACCTCGGGGAAACTTGAGGGCTGGTTTTACTCGTAGGATGTCTCATCCGGTGTTGCCCTGAGAACGAGATATGTGCAGCTCCCATCAGGATGTCGGCGCATCGGGCGGCTTTGCTGGACTTGTTTTACCATTGTCGAGGATGTCTTGTAGAACCGGGATACCGAGTTTGACCGGAATGTCTCGGGAGGAGGTCTATTCCTTCGTTTACCGTGAGAGCTTGTCATGGGCTAAGTTGGGACACCCCTGCAGGGTTTTGATCTTTCGAAAGCCGTGCCCGCGGTTATGGGCAGATGGGAATTTGTTAATGTCCGGTTGTAGAAAACATGAAGTTGACCTTAATTAAAATGCATCAACCGCGTGTGTAACCGTGATGGTCTCTTTCCGGCGGAGTCCGGGAAGTGAACACAGTGTTGGAGTTATGCTTGGCGTAGGTTGTTTTAGGATCACTTCTTGATCATATTTTATCGACCGTGATTTGCCTTCTCTTCTCGCTCTCATTTGCATATGCTAGCCACCATATATGCTAGTCGCTTGTTGCAGCTCCACCTCATACCTTTACCTTTCCCATAAGCTTAAATAGTCTTGATCGCGAGGGTGTGAGATTGCTGAGTCCCCGTGACTCACAGATTACTTCCAAAACCAGCTTGCAGGTGTCGTTGAACCGTGCAGATGACGCAACCAAGCTCAGGAGGAGCTCGATGAAGATCTTGTCCTTTGTGTTGTTTTCGTTCTAGTTGATCAGTAGTGGAGCCCAGTTGGGGTCGATCGGGGACCTTTCTCGCATTTGGGGTTCTTCTTTTATTTTGGTTCCATAGTCGTACCTTGATTGTATTTGGATGATGTAATGCGTTATTCATGTATTGTGTGAAGTGGCGATTGTAAGCCAACTATGTATCTCTTTCCCTTGTGTATTACATGGGTTGTGTGAAGATTACCTCGCTTGCGACATTGCTTTCAATGCGGCTATGCCTCTAAGTCATGCTTCGACACGTGGCAGATATAGCCGCATCGAGGGCGTTACATCTTCCCTGGCTCCGTGTCGTCCCCTTCCTAGGCCTCACCGTCGTCCACCACCGTGGTGCTCTCGGCACGGCATGGTCAATGTGGTCAACGACCGACTTCCATCGGAAGAGTACTGTGCGTGGAGACGCTGACAGCTGGGTCCACGGCCGCAGCAAGGAAGTGCCTCCTTATTACGCACAAAATAATTATTCCTCCACCTGACAGCGGGGACCCACTGGACGGGCCACCCTATTTCGCGAAAAAAATGTTTCCCCCCTGACAGCTGGGACCCACCAGCTACACCTTCGCACGCAAGGAAGTGCATCCAGGAAAAAAACAAAATGATTCACCCCCCCTGACCGCTAGGACCCACCAGCTACATCTTCGCACGCAAGGAAGTGCCTGACAGTCGGGACCCACCTGGTCGAAGCGTATGTAGCATCGTCATTCTGATCGCGAATGTGTACGTACATATATACTAGTGGATGTAGAGGCGCGCACGTAGCATGTACACGCGTACAGCGGCCAGGGTGCAAGAAAGAAAATACGGCCACATATGTGTACATACGGGCGGGGTCTCGAATGCCTACTCGCACATACGTACGGCCAGGGCTCGTTGACATGGCTGGGTCAGAACAGAGAAACAACATCATTGTCGTGTTCATGGGGAGGCAACGGAATGAGTCGTGTTCATGGGGAGGCAACGGAATGCGTCGTGTTCATCGGGAGGCAACGGAATGTGTCGTGTTCATCGGGAGGCAACGGAACGCGTGGGAGCCAACCGGCTGGGTCAGAACGGAATGCGTGGTCGTGTTCATCGGGAGGGCTTGGACGGAACAGGCGATGGAAACGAGGCCTGGCGTACCGCACAACGGAGCAAACGGCCTTGTGTTCGACCGGCCACGTTCCAAACGGGATCATGTTCATCGGGAGGGGTGTGGCGTACCGCAAAACGGACGAAACAGACTTGTGTTGGAGCACTACGGTCAAAACGAGGGTCCTGTTCATCGGGAGGGGTGTGGCGTACCGCAAAACGGGACTCCACGGGATATTGTTCATCTCCACCGTCGACCTCCTCCAGCCTCCACGGGCTACCGTCGACCTCCTCTAGCCTCCACGGGCTCCTGTTCATCCAGCCTCCACCGCGCGCTACTCCACCGGCTACTGTTCAACCACCCCTCCACGGGCACCAGCCCTCCACACCACGGGGTCCTGTTCAACCACCCCTCCACGGGCACCCCTCCATCG